>NW_028300860.1:0-132304 GCF_049000335.1 Polistes dominula
CAACGTCGCGAAGAAAGTTTTAATTATACATTTAATTATATATGTTAATAGAACAAACATTTGTTCTATTATAATAAATACTTATATTTTTAAATTTAAATAAATCTTACATGTGTGATGGTGAAAGTGCTTTTGTAATGCGTGTACGAACGTTTTAAGCATAAACGAATTTAATAGAGATTATTCAGAATCATGAATAGATTATTTAATAGTCGGACGATGTCATAAATCTCTCTTTTTTCTGACATGAAAAATGTTCCCTAAAGTATTTGTCTATATTCATTCAAAGATGGTTTTCCAATCTTTTAGATGTATTTCTTGAATCGCGGCTCTTTTAATATTTTCAGAAAAGTTATTGTATTTTTGTATCTGAACGCGTCAAGTTTAAACGCGTTTATTTGAAATAACTAACAATCATCAAAGGATGTTCTTAAGTTCTAAGATAATATTACTTTCTTTTATTTATTTGAAAAAAAGCTGTTTATTTCTTTGATCTTTCCGTCCATTAAGCGTTGTGAGAACCTGTATATTTCTTTATAAATTATAAATAGGAGGGTATTTAAAGGAAAAAAATTAATTCCCTAATGTATTGATTTTTATAATGAAATATTTTGCAAGCTAATGGCGTAAGATTTCTTTATCTTTTTTTAAAAATCAATTTCTAGAATCTTGTTTTTTTTTTTAATGTGTGTGTAGTGAAAAAGGGATCTAAGGATGTATGTTAGAACGTATTAAGAAAAATCAAAATCTGTTAAGCATACTCAGAATTATCAAGAGATTCTTTAATATGCCGACGAGGTCTTAAATTTCTCTTTTTCCTTTTGAACGGATAAGGTACAATAGAATTTTTTTTATATTTCTTCACAGATTTTTACTTTTTATTTCTAACAATTTGTAGAATCGCAGCTACTTTTGTATGTGTTAAGATAGAACTGTGTCTAGAAATGCTTGTTTAAATGCAATAAAGAAGAACATATCTTTTGCAGATTACACGGAAAAATACAATATATTCTTTATTATTTGGCCAAAATATTTCATTTGCTTTTTTTATTTATTAAAGTTTTAAAAAGACTCTTTCTGTCTAGACCACATTCTGAAAATTTTACTTTTTTAATGTATATTATATGAAAGAATATATTATTCTAGACAAACAAGTTTATTACCAGAAAGGATATTTGTTTCCAAAAAAATATTTTTCTACGTTAAGTTCAACGTTTTTTTTCTTTTTTTTTTTTAATCACTTATTAGCATCGCGGCTCTTTTCATATGTGTGATGGTGAAAGTGCTTTTGTAATGCGTGTACGAACGTTTTAAGCATAAACGAATTTAATAGAGATTATTCAGAATCATGAATAGATTATTTAATAGTCGGACGATGTCATAAATCTCTCTTTTTTCTGACATGAAAAATGTTCCCTAAAGTATTTGTCTATATTCATTCAAAGATGGTTTTCCAATCTTTTAGATGTATTTCTTAAATCGCGGCTCTTTTAATATTTTCAGAAAAGTTATTGTATTTTTGTATCTGAACGCGTCAAGTTTAAACGCGTTAATTTGAAATAACTAACAATCATCAAAGGATGTTCTTAAGTTCCAAGATAATATTACTTTCTTTTATTTATTTGAAAAAAAGCTGTTTATTTCTTTGATCTTTCCGTCCATTAAGCGTTGTGAGAACCTGTATATTTCTTTATAAATTATAATTAGGAGAGTATTTAAAGGAAAAAAATTAATTCCCTAATGTATTGATTTTTATAATGAAATATTTTGCAAGCTAAGGCGTAAGATTTATTTATCTTTTTTTAAAAATCAATTTCTAGAATCTTGTTTTTTTTTTAATGTGTGTGTAGTGAAAAAGGGATCTAAGAATGTATGTTAGAACGTATTAAGAAAAATCAAAATCTTTTAAGCATACTCAGAATCTTTAAAAGATTCTTTATTATGCCGACGAGGTCTTAAATTTCTCTTTTTCCTTTTAAACGGATAAGGTAGAATATAATTTTTTTTATATTTCTACAGTTATTTTTTAGATTCTTACTTTTTAATTCTAAACAATTTGTCAAATCGCAGCTATGTTTATATATGTGAAGAGAGAACTGTGTCTAGGAATGCGTGTTCAAAAGCAATAAAGACAAACATATTTGTTGGACATGACATGGAAAAATACAATGTATTCTTTATAAATAAAATTAAAATTATTTAATATATATAATAATTAATTATTAATAAAATTAAAATAATATTTCTTTTATACAGAACTTAGATACTTTTAAACGATCTTCTTCGACGGTAACTTAATCCACATATTTCTACAAATGAAAAAAAATAAAAAAGTCGTATTAATTCAAATGTTTAATAATTTAAATTATCTGTAAATTCAAAGTTAAAAAAAAACAGTTGTCGAACATACAATCGATTATTTGAAAATAGAAACTACTAATAATAGTATCTCAAAAATTTGTTAGAAAACAAACGATTTAAACCTTTTCCATTTTTATTAAAAATACTTGCTCTTAAAAAAAAGAATAACAGATACCTACTCGAAGAAAGTAAAGTTATTTAGACCATTGTTGTGATATGTTTATTAATCTTATCAATATCATCGTAATTCGTCAACAGGTTAAAAGGTGTAAAGTATAAAGCCAGTAAAAAAAATTAGGAAATTAAGCTTTAAAAGAAAGAATTAAAAGTTGGGAAGAGATTTCGCATAAAAAGCAGAAATTAACAGATGCAAATGTATATAGAGAGACACGTGAATGGACAACTGGGCCTATCGTATTCAGGGGCTGTTAAAAAAGTTAAGATTTGATATTTTAATTACAAAGACGACAATTCGGTGGTTTTTTAAGAGCAGTATTTGTAGAGAAAGACGAAGAAAGAGTTTGAGAGAGTAAGAGATGATGAGAAATAAAAGGAAAAGGAAAGGAGAGTTAATGTGCTAGAATAGGGCGGTGTCGTAAAGGGAAAGAGGGCCTGAACCTTGCGGCTGAATAAGATAGAGTAAGATAAAAGATTGTATTCATCGATGATAATAGGTGGGGGCTAAGCTACTGAGACTCGCGATAGGGTAAGAGTATTTCTTTGAAGCTGGTGGGAGAACTTACACTTGTAATAGGGTTAGAGTGTTATGTAGTGGGGATACTTGACCAATAGAAAATAGAGTAGTAAAGATGGAGACAAACCCTGCTGAGAAATATTTGGTATAAAGATT
Source organism: Polistes dominula (assembly GCF_049000335.1). NCBI lineage: Eukaryota > Metazoa > Arthropoda > Insecta > Hymenoptera > Vespidae > Polistes > Polistes dominula. Next base: position 3,212 of record NW_028300860.1, read on the forward strand.
CAAGTTGAACACCGCGAGCAATATAGTATTAGCCAAACAGTCGACAAAGAAATTTCGTGGTCAATGATTTCTTAACGATCACTAGTCTAAGAGAAATCTGTTATCGAGTTTTTATTTCGTTTAAATTCAAGAAGTCTATATAAATTGAGTTTTTTTGTTCTGCTGAGAACACTTTTTTCCATCATCGGTGAATTGTAATTGCTTTTTGTGATCTTAAGGCAGAAAAGGAACAAATTGAAGAAAGAGAAAGACAGAAACTAAGACTAAAGCACAGTCAAGCAGTTTGAATAGAAAATAACTGCTAGTTACTTAGTTTTTTACATTGTCCTCTCAGTTGGTAAATAAATAAATCTACATACTTATATATTTATTTATATATAGTTAACAGTAAAAGATATTTTTTTAAACAATGTTTTCGCAAACAATTAAGAAGAGTACGAATAACGAAAGGAGCCCCTCAAACAGGGGTACAACATCGAAACCATTGAAAAGTACGAAGCGGAAATATCTAACAGAAGAAAAACTTTATGCAATTAAAAGAATTAACGATGGTGAAAGCAAGGCGGCAGTAGGACGAGATCTGCAAATACCAGAGTCGACGTTAAGAGGCTGGTTCAAAAACTAAGAAAAGCTACGAGCGATTAAACAAGCAGCGGATACTGCTGCTAATTCCGCAAATGGTTGCTTGCCTTTTAGCAGATACGGGTCATCCCAATTTCAAAACGGTAATACTATTTTGGGAGCTATTGGATCTTTACAATCGATAAGCGAAGAGGAAGGACCGGCATTAAAGAGGAAAAGATTGGAACAAAAGAGTGCAATGCTAATTACGTATAAACAACAACAGGTTCAACAACAACTACAAGATCACCAAATAGAGTATCATCGATTTATTCAACATGTATTCTGTATTAACCGTCAATTTCTTTTAGGATATCCGATTGATCATAATGCTATCATAGATCTGATAAAACGATGTAATAAGGCCTTAGACGATTTGATAACTTTGACCTGCGAACAAAAGAATTTTATTAATTATGTTAAAAATTCTATCATTTTCTTGTATTTGCCCTTTGACAAACTAGTTGATCATGGATTACAGTAGTCTCATAAAATTATTTAACAAAAAACACCCCTTTAGATCTGTCCAACAGCAAATACTAGAAAAAAAATAGAAGTTTTTAAACGATTTTAGCATTTGTATCTCATCCTCAACTTCGATTTTAATTTAGTAAACACATACTAACTGGTCTATACCTGGACTTTTCTGTATTAAATCAGATTGAATTATAAAGATTTTTCTCGTCCCAGCAATTCCAACTACAACAAGAAGATTTGCGTCAAAAACGATACCATAAAAAAGACTACATGTATAAGAACAAACAGGACGTAATTAACAAATTTGATGTAGCTTACTAATCAATGCATTTACTCTAGAATAAACTTTCATAAATAATTCTAAAAATAGTTGATTTTATTAAAATACTCTTTCCTTCTTTTAAAACTTCCCTTATTTTTTTAAATACTTGCTTACTCATTCAAATAGGCAGGTATATGAACGCATGAACGTACGCACGTGCGTACGTAGATATCATATAATTACAGGTAGTAATTCTATTGCAAAATAAACCGCCTTATAAAGTAAAATATTTAATCATAAGAATATTCTCATATTTTTGAATCAGTTAAAGTTTATCCTTTTTTATTTTTGCAATTAAAAAGATATTTTGAGTTTATTAAACCTTAATCCTTTTAACGTATAATCCAAAGATTATTTAACATAAGGACGAAGCCTTAAATTTCTCTTTGTCTTTTTACATGAATAATGTACCTTCAAATATTTATATATCTTCTAATGTTATACGGGGAAATTCAAAATAAATACGAATAATCAAAAGATATATTCCAATTTTTAGAAATTCTGAAGTTTTTTTTTACTCCTGTAAATATACGATTTTTCGTCTAAAAAGCAGGGTGAAAACTAAGATATTTATTTCTAAAATTTACTAAGGAGATTATTTAAAAAAAAAATTTTTTTTTAATTAAGTATACTTTTATAAAGAAATATTTTTCTAACTTAAGTTCAAGATTTTTTTTTCCTTTTTTTTATATTCAATTTCTATCATCGCGTTTTTGTTTTTTTGTGTGTAGTGGAAAAGGGGTCTAGGAATGAATGTATGAGCTCGTTAAAAAGAAGCAAATTCATTCAAGAGTACTCAAAATAATCAAAAGATTCTTTAACGTGCAGACAAAATCATAAATTTTATTTTGTCTTTTTACATCTATAATATACCTTGAAATATTTTTTTATATTCAGTCAAAATTGTTTTTCTATTCTTTTAGGTTTATTCTTAGAATCGCGAACATTTGTGTATTTTTTATGGGGAAGGGATCATTTAAGCGCTACGTAACGGAGCTACGAAATAGCTACAATACTAAATGAAGAGAGAAATAGAGATAATCATGTAGGATTTAGCCTGCCTCTTTTGAGAATGAAACGTAATATAGGTATTCAGTATTTCCTATTCTCTGTCTCCTCTTTATGCTACGCTTCGTAGTTATCGCTCCTGCTTGTATATGTTTGTGTTTGTATGCGACTGCATACTACAAAGTGTGGACACATATTATTCCGATACTCGAAATGATTGTAGGTAAGAGCGATAAAATGATTGAAGAATAAACAGAGATAAGCACGTAGGTATGCGAATAAGGTATAACTTCTAAACGAACCAACGATCTAAATAAAGAAAGAAGTTGCGTAGTCTGCTTTTTTTTACCAAACGTGTCTTTTTTTCTATTTAAAAATGTTTCGGTTTTATTGAAAAATTATAATTAAATTAATTATTTTGAAAATATTGTAATTAAAAAGTATGAAATATATAGAATATAATAATTGTATTGTCAGCAATATTTTACAAAAAAATGAAATTATTATTAGATACATTAGAGAAAAAGAAATAGACAACATTGTAGGATATTTTTCTTACAAATATCCGAAGACATGTTTTTATTATAATGTTTGCGTATTTAGGAAATTTATACTAACTTTACCATAAAATAGAAAAGTTTTTACATAGAAGAAACAAGACACGTGACAAAATCAAATAAACCTTTTCTACTTTATATTTCCAATGAAAATACATTAATTTAACTTAATTTACAAGTATAGAAAAAAATATAGAAAATAAATTTTATTAAAATTTTTTAATATTATAAAATAAAACAACGGAAATTATAAGTAAATATTAAAATCGTTGTAATTTAAAACCCGATGAAACGAAAAAAATACGATCAGAATTGTTCTCTTTTTTTACAGCATCTACAGGTATAAGTTGCAAAACAAAAATAAATACTTGCGTATGTTAATCCATGATAAAGATATTTCACATACACAAGAAGTGTAAAAAGTTTAATAGAAAAAAATTGAACTATCTGAGTTTCATAAAAAAATATTTTATATTTACTTAGGTTAAAAGAAAGAGAATCATTCCACGGACAAACATTATAGAATTCCTCGTTTGTATTTATGACTAGTGCATTCGATATTCTATCATTATTATTATTATTATTAATTGGCGTTAGGAACTCGAAAGTTCATTGTCGCTAATACTAAATCCCGCTATTGTTCCCGTCCATGAGCACGATCCTTCCATCCGCAGTCTTCGTATCTTATTTCTTTCAGATTCCTTTCTAAAATTATCCTCAATGTTCTATCTTCATGGGTAAAATTTTGAAATATTAGTTTATGTCAGCTACCTACATTCCAAGGTTGGATCGTTTGCATGAGAACAGAATTATAAAAAACAGAGAAAGTCCGTTGAAATTTGATCTGTATTCCTAATCTTTATTATTAGTTCGATAATATTCATGCCTATAGTTTTGCAAAGAATATGGCCGTGATGTCATCATTCCTACTCACTTTTGAAATCCTTTTGTTATAGACATCTAACTCTGTATATTAAAAAATTACAAAATACATCAGAGAAAAAATATTAGACAACACTGTAGAAAACATTAGAAACAGATGACAAACTCCATTCAGAAGAAAGTAAATTACTGTTACATTTTTCTTTTCCTTCTCATAGAATATATTCGATTCATTAGGATTTAAACAAGCCTATTGAATTTCATATTTACATGTTTTTATAAAAAATATACAAAGACTTGTATTGACCTAGGAATACAAAAAATTATATTAATAGTTATAATGTTTACGTAATAAAGATATTTATGTTAATTTTATAATCAAATAAAAACATTTTTGACAGGCTGAACGCCTAGCGTGCATTGGAGGAGTTTACCACGTGTCCAAAACTCGAGACTCGTTTTCAACACAGTTCGATGAACTAAGAGAGCAATACGATTCAATGCGTTCTTTAGATTTTTCGTTTTTCAGATCTTTATTTGGTCGGGAGTATTTAGAAAGATAAGTTTGTGGTCCAAAGAATAAAGACGAAAGATGTTATAAATAATAAGGGTCTTACAGTGTGGCGAAGGCTACACAGTTGAAAAAACATTTTCAGATAATATCTTTATTAGATCTCTTATTGCATTTTATCAGAAACTTTGTTCAGTCCAGCAGTATTTTCCATATATTTTTTGTAATGTCTTTATTTCGTCTATCGTAAAATGTTTGCTCATGAATGTAGATGAAAACTTGAAATTGAAAAACATATTAACAAAAAAAAATTTTCTATCTGAGTTTCAAAAAAAAAGAATTATTTATATTTACCTAATTTCTGACGAATTATATTTCCTTTGATAAACATTCTACCATTTTGGTGTCTATTTATAACTATCGCATTAAGCATTCCATTTTTATTTCTTAAATTTGGAAAAGTGTACTTTTTATCGGCTATTCCACTCACTAATCATACCGGTGACCTTTATTATATATGGTAATATTATTATAATAAATAAATCCTACAATTATCTAACTCTTGAAACTGTGCATTCGTCTCATTCTCCCGAAACTTAGATTTTGGGAGGTTTCACTTCTAAAACGTGTGATCTGCACACATTATTTTTTTTATTCCCTCGTTTTTCATAAATAAAAAAAAAAGAGAAAATAAAACGAATCATCGACGATTCTTTTATTCTCGTTCAACGATATCTCTCGTTTACTGTCATACTGTTCGGTCAAAAAGCTGTAAGACGAAAAAGTATACCAAGGGAGGAAAGGAGGGGATTGGATGAAAACCATGTAACCCTATTATTCACAAAAAAATTTTTTCCCCCGAAAGAAAAGAAAATAAAGACGATCCATTTTCGATAATCGTAAAACGGAATATTCAGCGAACACTGCTGAAATGTCTAATAAATCGCACACGATAGATAGAAGAATTAATGAACGTAAATCCTACCCCTTTTTCGAAAACAAAGAAAAAAAAGTTTTAACTCTTCACGAGTATAGTCAAGTGTGATTATGATTACTAAAAAAATAAAATCATAAACAAACGAAACGAAAGAAGGATGATTTGAATTCGTTAATTTAACGCACTAACTTAGAACCAAAGCCACGTGGCTCGAGAGCTCACTATATCTAACCTCCATTCAAAACTAAACGTTTTCTAATAACAAGTGATAAACAAAAAGAAAGAGAAAGAGAAAAAAGTGCAGAGAAAGATCACACTTGTTAGAAGTGAAACCTTCCAAAATCTAAGTTTCGGGAGAATGAGACGAAAGCACAGTTTCAAGAGTAAGATAATTGTTAGATTTATTTATTATAATATTATTACCATATATAATAAAGATCACCGGTATGGCCTCTGGGTGGAATAGCAGATAAAAAGTACAATTTTTCTGATTCAAGCAATAAAAATGAAATTCTAATTGCGATAGCCATAAATTTTTTTTTATTCAGAATAATGCTACCCTTTCGGGATACATAGGGTGCGTCGACCTGTTTTATTATAATACATTTTTACAAATAAACCTATACAAAAGTACACTCATATTAACACCTTCTTACTACAACTTCCTCTTAACCCCGCTCTCTCCTTCTACAAAATTCTTTCATCCATTCAGATTTCCTTTTCTTCCTCTCCCATCAACACTGCTATCCTCTATTCCGTTTCCGAAAAATAACATTCCCTCATTTCATGCATTCTTGTTTCTTTTTCTATCCTACATAATCTGCAAATAATCTTCTCATAATCTTTTATAATATATCAGCTTGCCCTCCATTCATTCCCTAATCTAAATCTTGCCATCATTTTAAATTTTTTCCTTTTACTTTTTTCTTGCAGGTATTTTGGTAGCCCTTCTGTACTCAATCTTCTATATTCCCTGTTGTACTTTGATTCTTCTATCCTTTTATCCCTTTCCTTTCTTTCCTCTTCTTTCACTTTATTTCTCCATATTTCTGCCACATTCTGTTCATTATCATCTCTTGCCTCTGGTTCCCATCTATTTAGTCCTGCTCTTTCGTACTTTTTTTCCTCTCATTCTACCCATTCATGTTTCCTCCCATTTCTCCTTATCCATCTCTCTCCTACAAAGTCCTAAAAGTTCATTTTCCGCCCTCTTAATCTTTTCTTCATACTTAATCACCCTTAGACCTGCTCACTGCTATCCTTTCCACCTTCGTTTCCTCCCTTATCATATATCCTAGTACACTTAAATCTTATCCTAGTATATTCTTTGAGTACCTCTCCTGTATTCTTTCAAACTCCTTCCTCTCCTCTTACCACCAAATTTACACTGCATACATGAATATACTCTTCACCATTAAATTGAACATTATCATTCTCCTACTAAAGTCTCCACCAATTTTTGACTTCTCTCTCCAATTTTCTCCAATTTCCTCTCTTTAATGCTCCATACTTGTACCATAGCTGCTGCTGCTCTCCTTCTTAGGTCCTAAATGTGCGACTCTTCCTTGTTGTTATATCTAAACGTTTATCCTAGATATTTGAATTCGCTTACATCTTCTATTTCTTTCCTATAATATGACCATTCTCTTTTCTTTTTGCTCCTTCCCTTACTGAACATCATCACTTTCGCTTTTTCTGTGTTTACTTCCAGATCCTTCCTCTTATAATATCTCCCCAAACTTTCCATCATTTTTTCTAGTTCCTTCTCCGTCTGCGCTATTATTGCCAGATCATCTTCATACGCCAATGTGTATATCCTCTTCCCTTCTATCGTTATTCCTTCCTCCTGTCCTCTCCGTAAATATTCCTCTATGTCTGCAATGAATATAATAAACAAGAGTGGACTCAATAGGCACTTCTGCCACACACCTTTTTCAGTCCAAAATTCCTCTGATATCATATTCCCTACTCTTACCTTGCTCTTCGTTTCTTCATATATCTTCCCTACGTCGTAAATTATGTCTTTAACCACTATCTTTTTCTTCAAATAGTCCATCAATTTCTTATTATTTACCCCGTCAAAGGCTGCTTTCAGATCTACATACATTACAAAAAGCTTTCCTTTCTCTTTGTTTATTGCCTTTTCAACTGCCGTCTTCAAAATATATATATTATCTACTTCACTTCTACTTATTTTGAATCCTGATTGTGTTACTGAAATTAATTTTAACCTATCTGCTTCATCAATTAATCTCTTTTCCACTATCGCTGCATATATCTTGTATGCTGTACATATTAACGTCACTCGTCTGTAGTTACTTACTTCTTTTCTATCTCCCTTCTTGAAAATTAGACATACTATTCCTTCTTTCCATTCTTGTGGGAACTCTTTACCTTTCCATATATCGTTTATCATTTTTCCTAATTTCTCCTTAACCTCGCTACCCGCATATATCCACGCTTCATTTCTTACCCCATCTACACGCGGACTCTTCTTTTTCTTCATTTTCCTTATTACTTGTTCCACTTCGCCTATCTCTATTTTCCTCGTATCCTCTCCTACTATCTTTATCCCTCTCTCCTGTCGTCTTTTCTTATCCGCACCTTCATATTGCTTCATAAAGTGTTGCTTCTATTCCTACGTTGTTATTTTCTCTACTATCTTTTTTCTTTTACCTCTTTCTCTTCTCATGTATCCCAAAATCTCCTTCTCATCCTTTATTTCCATAATCTTCCTAATGTCTGTTTGCCTATATGCCTCCTCCTTATCTTTGCCTTTTCTCTTGTGTCTTTTCCTTTCCTCGACATATTCCATCCGTTCAACTTTTCCCTCCTGAAATCCTCTGAGTTTTTTTATTCAGGCTCGTTTTACATTCTCTACACTCCATGTCCCACCATTTCTTCCTTTCCTCTCCCCCTTTACCTTATTCTATTCTCTTTTTGGTTACTCCACTCTTTATTTTCTCTACCGATTCTACTAACTCTTCCTGCACTCCTTCTTTATCAAACTTTACAAATTCTATCTTTTCTCTAAAGTTTTTTATTCTCTTCTCAGACCAGTTTTCTATTTCAATCCTCTCCTTTTTCCTTAATTCCTCTAGGCTATCCACAATTTTTTCCATATCCTTATTTCGATCAGCATTTAATCCGATTCTGTTCTCTTTCTTATCAGCATTTTCTCTATCTTATCCCATGTTTCTTCATCCGTTATCGCATAGTCTATAACGCTGCTTCCTATTTTGCTTACAAAAGTCCATTCCTTTTTTCATCATTTTTCTTACTTCCGTTCAGTATACCTAGACTGTTTTCTGCTATTATCTACAGCAATTTATGCCCCTGTGCGCTTACCAACCTGCCCTTTGATTTTCTTTTCTCCTCTTTCCCCATCCAGCATGTTCCACCTTAACCCGAAATCCTTGCGTTGGAATTACCACTTATTAGCAACCTCTTTCCTTCATTCCTTTCTATGCATTCCTTCCCTTCTCTCAGCTTTTCTCTCTCTCACCTCGTTTTGTACACAATTATTATGTTACCAATTTCTTTTTCTGCCATCCTTATCTGAAGCTGTATCATTCCCTTCTTGCCTGCCTCTGCTTTCACAATCTCTAAGTCCTTTCTTACTCCGGCTATCATTCCACCCTTTTATCTACCTTTCATTTTGTCCTTCCTCGCCTCTTGCACTATCCAATTGTAATTTCTTGGGAATAATTCTTCCGTCTTCTCCCACCCCTTCTTGTCTAACTATGTCTCCTGCAGTCCTAATACATCTAATTTCTTCAAGTATTCCCAAAAATCCTTCTCCTTGTTCTTTATACCGGCGACATTCCATGCCGTTATTCTCTCCCTTCTCCCTTCCTTTGTCTCTATACTTTTTCTCATCTATTTTTTCCCGCCTCCTTCTTGCCTCTTCTTGTTTCTCTTCTTTATCTTCTGGCCTCCTAGTTCCTATTCTCCTCTGTCATATAAGGCCGTAAGTACAGGCCGTTTGCCCTGTACTTTTTTTTGTCACCTTCTCTATCTCCTCTGGTTAATTCAATTCTCTTCTTCTCGAAATTATCTCTCTTATGTCTCCTGTACTACCTGATCTGTGCCTAGACCAGGTCAGCGCCCTGTTCGGTCTTCCTCTATCCTTCTTCTTTTCCTCCGTATCCACACCTGCAACTTCTACGCTTCCGTCAGAGCCCGTCTTTATCGACCGTCTTATCTCACTTTCCCTCAAACCACTCTCCTTTCCGCCGTCGTTGTTTAGCGCTCCTATCTTGATACGCTTTTCTTTTCTCTACGCACTCTAACCTCAACTACCTTTTACACTTCACTCCTTTTTTACCTCTACTTCTATCCAATTTCCACTCCTATTATCTCTTTGCACTGAGCTCTTTTCCGACTTCACTTTTCTCTGCTTTTTCCCTCTATTAATCTCCTATACACTTATTTAATTTTTGCTTTCCCAAACTGTACCAACGCACGCTGCTTACCCTTCCGCGATAGCCATAGATAAAAACAAAAATTGTAAAATATTTTTCGACAAAAAAATACGCTGTCCTAACCCAAGTAAATATATATTTTTTTGAAACTCAGTTAGATAAATTTTTTTCTTTTACACTTTTCACACTTTCCGTAAATGTAAAATACTTTTATTATGAATCAACACACTCAAGTACTTCTTTTTGTGTTTCAACTAATACCTGAAGATGCTTTAAGAGAAGGGAAAAATTCTGGTTGTATTTTTTTCGTTTCATCGGGTTTTGAATTACAGCAATTTTAATATCTACTTATCATTTTTAAAGTTTTATTTTATAATATTAGAAATTTTTTTAAAAATTTGTTTACTTTATTTTTTTTCTATATTTGTAAAATAAGTTATAATAATGTATTTTTATTGAAAAAATAAAGTAGATAAGTTTTATTTGTTTTTTTTTCACGTGTATTCTTTCTTCTATTTAAAAACATTTCTATTTTTTGAAAAATTAGTATAGGTTTTCTAATTACGGAAACATTATAATTATAAAACATGTCTTTCGATATTTATGAGTACCTCTGATGTATCTGAAAATCAGTTCATTTTTTCGTAAAATATTGCAAACAATAAAATTATTATATTTTATATATTTCATAATTGTTAAATTTAATATTTAGGAAATAAATAAATTATTAATAATGTTTTATTAAATTAGAAACATTCAATTACAAATAAAAAGACACGTTTGGTAAAAAAAAACATACAACGCACCTTCTCTCTTTATTTCGACCGTCTGTTCGGTTCGACCTTATACTTTATTCGCATACCAACGGTCTTATCTCTGTTTAATCTTCTAACCTTTTATCGCTCCTTCCTACAAACATTTCGAGTATCGAAACAATATGTGTCTACGCTTTTTAGAAGGCAGTCGCATACACAAATAAACATATACAACCAGGAGCGATAACTACGAAGCAAAGCATAAAGAGGAGACCGAGGATTGGAGAAATTGTTTAGCTAAGTCTGTCTCATTCTCTCGCAAGCTAAATCCTATATGTTTGTGTCTTTTTCTCTCATTATTTATTTAGTATAGCAGTTATTTCATAGCTTCGTTCCATAGCTCCGTTTCCTGACTGACCGGGTTTATTTACTTTTCAGATCACTCCCATTTTAAAGAAGTATTCACTTCAAATAATTAAAAGTAGAGAAAAAATGTAGTAACAAGTGGTTTTACACTAACCGATGAGAAAAATAAAGATTTAGAAGAGTTAGAAGGAAGGCTAGAGTAAGAATCAGACAAACAGACAGACAGATAGACAGCCCTCGCAGCTTCCGCTATAGCTCTGACCGTAAACAAATGTCGGTGACTTGTCGCATACTTAAGTTTCCACTACAAATCCGGATTCCGATTAAACCCCACACCGGGTAGTCTACCCCACCGCCATATATTCTTTCCCTTTCTCTCTTTCTCTCTCTCTCTCAGTTCCACCACCTTCCAGCGGAGAAAACTACCCCCTCTATTTGGAACATCTACCTAACACTTAATACTGTCACCATCATCTCCTGAATCTCGTCGCCTTCTACTACTACTACAACTACCATCTCACAGTGTGCTCTTATCTTCTCTTTCTATTTTTCTTTCAAATCCTTATATTTTTCTTTCTCTTTCTTTCGAGCAACTATGTGACACCTAAGCGAACACGTACGTGTAGCATACCACCGTATATTATTAAAGTGCTAACTTCTTATATCATGGGGAATAAAATAGGGGAGATAACTCTATTGTGGCTAGTCGACACGTCCGTTTCCTCTTTTTTTCTTATTAAATAAAAATAAGCTGAACAAGCATACAATATAATGGTGGTTATAGTTGTAGGACTATTGCTATCTTCCCCTTTCGTTCAAACCAATCTATTCGAATGTTTGTACAATATATTTTTTACTCGATGATCGATCGATTGATCATTCCTACTTGATTTTAAAAGGATTGATCCTTCAAAATACGTGATATTGAACGAATTGATTATCAGTTGAATAGTGTGTTCCAAGTATCTAAAATACCTATTGACATCCTATATTTATCACGGAGAAACAAATCTCATTCATTTGAACGTGAAACGAACGTTGATAATGAGATAATATAAATTTTCGTCAAAACGTACTGGTGGTCAACGATCGATTCAATTTCTTCGGGTAAATGCATTTACTACACAAAATAATTTTTAAAATATTTTTTTATATATATATATATATATATATATATATATATATATATATATATATATATATATATATATATATGTAGGAGTGTGGGGGGTGGGGGGGGGAGAGAAAAAAAAAAATAATCCCCTCCCTTTGGTGGTGTTTTTTTTTAAAAGAAAAAAAAAATCAATTCAAAAAAAAAAAAAGAGGAGGGAGCAAAAAACCAAAAACGAACCGTGAGGGGGATAGGATAAGGAAAAAAAAACCAGGGGAGGAGGGACCTCGAGGAACCCGCAGGCAAACAAAAAAGAACAGCACACGAGAACAGAGGCCGGCGCGCCCCCGCCAAAAACCGGGCCCGCGGGGCGGGGGGCCGACGCCGGGCGGGGGCCCCCCCCAAAAGGGGGAGAGGAGATAAAACGACACGGCAAGGAAAAAAAAAGAAGAGCCGCGGCAGACGCAAAGCCCGAAGAAACACCAGAACACGACGAGAGCAACGGACCAGCGACAGGCAAGAAGAATAAAACACCCCACAAAAGAACGAAAATATGAATTAAAATGTTATTACAAACCTAAAAAAACATAAGAAGAATAAAACGGAGCCCGCACCCCCACCACAAAAATAAAACAAACGGGGACGGGGGAAAAAAAAAAAAAAAAAAAAATAAATACAAAACAAATAATAAGGCAATAGTACAAAAAAAAAAATATAATAATAATAAAATGAAGTAAAGGAAGGCGAAGCGAGAAATTGCAAATGCCAACGAAAGGAAAACGGGGGAGGGGGAGGGGGGGGAGCAGCAGACACACACCACGCACCAGAACCACCCCCAAACAGACGAAGAGCGAAACGGAGAAAAAAACAACAAAAAACAAAAAAAAAAACAAAAAAAAAAAAAAAAAAACAAAAAAAAGCAGAACCCACAGACAAAACACAACACAAAAAAAAGATTTTTTTTGTTTTTTTTTGGTTTTTTTTTTTTTTTTTTTTTTTTTTTTCCCTTTTTTTTTTTTTTTTATATATATATATATATATATTTAAAATGACGATGAAATATTTTTATTGAATAATTCAATTAATAAGCGATTTGTTAATATTTCAAATTCTTTCGGTGTAAAAATAAGTATCGATCAATACTACGAACAAAACTGATTTATTATAAAGAAAAATGTATATTTATTTATTAACTTAACATTACATTTAAACAGCAATTTAAACGTGTATTAGTTTCTGTCGGTAAATGCATCGAAAGCTCCCAAGGAAGGGAGTTGATCTCGTGGTTGCCCGAGGTGGTTATCCCTTTTATATACACAATACTCTTATATGATTGACTTTAAATGCTTTATGGCATCAGAATGCGAAATAATTATTACCGGCAAATATCAACATGTTATAGTTTAGTTTTTTTTACTAACATTTTCTCACCAAAGAAAGACTAATCAACGAACAAATGAGTTTTACTCATTTTAGTACACAGATATATATTTTAATTAGATAGGTTTTGTTTAATATCTTACACGCATCTTACACGAAACACGATCATAAAAATCAAACTGAGGAAAGTAACGAAAATTTATACATATATGCGATGCAGATATTACAACACAGATTTCTGATCTTATGCAGTAGATTTTAATTTTACACATTAAACAAAAATTATGCATATATTAAAAATCTCTTTGTAACGTTAATAAGATTGTAGGTTTTAATTATGCATATCGAATAATAGAAAATGTTCACACAAAATTCCACTGATCAAAATCTAATCAACATTTACCTATTGACCTGTAACTGTATCTGTTTGATGATATCGTCGCCTTTCAGCCAAATTCTTGTTTTCCTCGTTCAATTGTGCAAAACAAACTTTAAAATCTGGTAGTATGGATGTTACAACGATTTGTTCCTGATCATAAACCTTTTTTCTACAACGAGAAGAAAAATATTTATAAAATACGAAATATTACTAATTAATAATAAATATTCCAATTAACCGATGAGTGCTAAAAAAGGAAGTTTTTAACTATTTGAAGAATTGAAACTTAGCTGAAATTCCAAGCTTTACAGTTGAATAAGCATTACCTTCATAGCTCTGTACAAGAAAAAAACGACAATGTTTGCAATAGCATAACCCAAATGAACCAGAAACATAATGAGTAATTTCACCAAACACTGTAAAATTCATGTAAAATTAATATTTCATGTTTCATAATTTATTTGATATATATATTTGTTAGTGTACTACTTCCCCCCCCCCCCAAAATTGAGAACCATCTATTACATAAAGGACTATACGAATATCATACGAATATTCAATATATACGAATAATAAAAGTTTGAGCAAGTGCAAAGTATGCATAATCCAGACACGCATATGTTGAAAGAAATAGCATGGTTACAATAAGTGAAAGAGTATTAATCCTAATAGAAATGGTAAAGGTCAATGTAACTGCAGCTACGACCAACATAGCATAAATAGGCACCTTATTTGGTAATCTCTAAAAAAAATCATTTGTACAAATAATTTATTATCATTCTATTTAAAAAAATCTTCTGTAAAACCTTATAGCAAAATTTCACTTACTCCTCTTTGTAAATAGTTTATTCCTAGAATAACATTTTCACTAGCAATAGACTGAAGTACACGTGTTGTACCATACATTGCACCTAAACAACTACTAAACGAAGACACATAAAGACCAGCAAGAAGAAGTACTGATAATGCAGAAATCTTTGATGCAATCATGAAATTTGTAAGAATTGCAACTCTAGTACAAGTTGCTGCCAAGAATAGCGAGAAACAAAGATATTGTACTGCTATGAAAGTTGACCTATTTATATATTATTTGATTTAAAATTCATTATATATTATATTTATCATTGTTAACAATTCTTACCCAGTTCCTAAAGCTGAAAATGTACCATGTGGTATATCAGTTGACGGATGTCTCAAATCACCACTCATATTAATACAAGGTAAAACACCAGTAATTGTTGCAAAAAAGACACCAAAAACTGTGAACCAAACTGTATCCACCTTGATAATCAGGAAAAGTATTGTTTCTTAAGTTCCCAGACAAAGATCTTTCAAATCCAGCATTAGTTAGTCAAATTATTTTATAAATTATCTGTAAAATAAATGTAATCATCATAACACTTGACAAATAATCTTACCAGGATTTTCATGTGTGAAACTACCAACTATAAAATGCATTCCGGCAAGAAGCAATATCAAAAGAATTACAAACTGCAATTTAATAACCCACTTAACACCTGCTACATTAATCACAAATAACAAAAAAGCAGCAGCACAAGCAAAACTTCTTTTTGCCTAAGCAATATCCAAACAAATTAAACCTGCTATAGATTCACCAAATCCTACAACATTTAGAGCACAACCTACAGGCTGGAATAAAATCAATTATCAATTTTCTATTTCATTTTTAATAAACTATTGTATAAACTATTTCCAATTAGTTCAAAACAGTAAAGAAGACTAATGGATCAACCAAATCTAGATCTTAATACGTGAAATAACAAAAAGTAGACACCTCCACTTTCTACTCTACATCGTTCACATATATCCACTGCAGATAATATAGTTACTAGTGCAATGCTAACTGTAAATAGTAGGCTGTATGAGATATAACGTAATGATGGTTATTTACATTATTACCTGTGTTGAGAAAATGATCAATATTGCATTTAATGCTCCAGCTTGACCAATTATCCCACCGATCTTAAGAATACAATAACTCCAAATCTATTAATAAGACAAGATGTAAAATCACCATCCCAAATAATACCGGTTGTGATATGGAAAAGTTAGATTTCCACTATGAATCAGAACTCTGAAATAATATTATTCCCAAACGAAGTAATATTATTACATTGTTGAATAATTTTAAATATAATATACTCACATCTCTTGAGCAAACAATTCATTTGCTCCAGTTTGATACATTTCTGGACCCAATTCTTCATACCTTCCATTATTTCTTTGTTGATTTCTTTGCATTTCTGTATTATGTAAATCATATCTAGACCAATAAACATTTCTTTCATCGTTAGGATCTTTATTTAGAGCTTGACCTTCGTTATTTGGTCCTATTCTTAATTGTAATTACAATATAAATACTTCAGTCAGAAAATTCTCATTGAAATAGATTTAGGAAAAATAGCTGCTTGACAAGTTGTGCAATAAATAGTAATGTATTAGTTATTAAAACATTAAAGCATTAATATATGTAAGGGTGAAAGAAAGACAAAGAGTGCGAGTGTATGGTTTACATGGAAAAATGAACGTGAAAGATTTGTAAAAATATGTAGCGATATGGATATGAGTGTGAGTGCACGAAGCGATATGAGTATTAGTGTGAGTACGTGTAGCGGTATGAATACGGGTGTGTGTAGCAAGAAAGAAAAGCGGGCTCTATGACGATATCAGCTGATGTTATCATTTTGTAGGCACCCCGAAATCTCTCCAATATTTCCGAACCGGAAATCAGGAAGAAGTCTTTTGTTACATCGGTTAGGTATAGTCTAAAGATTTCAAAAATGTTAACGGAAATGATTAGGACCATTGGTTGGGTGAGTGCATATATAAGCGCACTGAAGAAGACGGTCTTCGCCTTCTTGATTCGGTTTGACTAGTGAGTGTTACACGAGTGTGGTTACGGTTTCTGACTATTGTTACTTTTTCTTTTCGATTTTTATCCTAAACCATAATATTTAGGTATTCGTTATATTATATTAAACATTTCTTTTGTTTGAATTCTATATATCTTACATTTATTTCATGTATAAATAAAATAAAATCTTTTTACTACACATATTTAATACAACACACTTAACACTTTTGATATTAACATCAAAACTGAAATATGTACAAAAGCAATTATAGGTTAGGAAATATGTTTAACTAAATATGTAAAATTTTCAATATTATTTTCATTCACGATAACATTTTTGTAGTTGGATACTCTCAAGGACTTGCTTTTTTTTATCAGTACTTTAAATCACTGTTATCAAATAAAAGTTATCACGAAATTGTAACGTGTATTTTCAAACGTGCAGCACCTATGCTGCTTTTTATAATAATCTACATTTGATGGTAGAGAAACTAACTACATTAGAAAACTATGTATTGTATTCAAAAATAAACGCTGACATTACACTTAAGACATTTTCTATCATCAGCATTTTTTTTTAATTTCAAGTGAATATTTATTACAACTGCACAAATAAGCGAATGAACTCGCAACTAAAGATTTGTACTTTCACCTATTTACGCTTTAAACAATGAGAAGTTTTATACACAATTTTAAAAGGTTGAATAAAACGTTTGTCAAAAAAAACTAATCATTTAAAAAATTTCCTATATAAAATACTAATATAATAATTAACAAAAATTAAATGCTATATGCAAAAATAATTATTAAATTACTGTCAAAGCAAAATATCTTAACAACAACAAAATTTTTGTAACAGTTTTTTACCATTGAAATATTTTACATTTTTTTTTAAAACCTTAGAAATAATATTTAAAAATTCTATAAAAATTAATAGACAATATTAAATAGATTTGAAAAACAATTATTAAAAAATCTATCAATATATTAAATATATCTATTTATATTACGAAATGCATTGAAATGCCACATTTCAATAAGAATTTTGACGTTCTTTCAATTTTTAATGGATTTCAAATGATCCTTGTGGATTAAATTGTCACAAAAATTAAAGATAACAAGCAGGAGCCCATGAAGATAAAAAAGGTATCAGGAGGTATTCCAGTAGAGTAAGAGGTCCCAAAGAAAGAGCGCTCATTGATTAGTTACCAACCAACAAGCTCTTAGTAGACGCCCAGTCTCAAGGATAATATTTATTTATTAAAATAACTATTTTAAATACTTCCAGACTCTAATTATAAACTTTGAAGCACTCAGAATATTGTACAGACTCATAAAAATAGTATAAATTTATTAAAACTTATAAAAAATATATTAAAAGTACATTTTTTGGATTATCTCAGTGCATTTATGTATCCTATTAAAGCAACTATTAGCCTATATATTTGTCTTATATAAAAAATTAAATTAAAATACATCTAGACATAAATTTTAAGCAAATAGGCATTTAAAATATACTACAGAATTCAAATTAAATTCCTATTTGAAAAAATGTTTATAAAAAATGCTTCAGATATATTTATTTTGTAAAAAACGGGCAAATATTATAAAAAAAATATCTGTGATTGTAGGAACGCATAATAACGCCTAATTTATTTAATTGTAGGTATAAAATATAAATATTTATCGATTTATCCTATTTTTTAGACTTTGATGAAATTTCTTTATTTATAAAAAATAATAAAAACCATCTATTTTCTTAGAAATAAATTAAATAATGTAATGAATTTTTACCTACGCTTGAAAAATAAACAACTAATCAGATCTGTGGTATCACTGCTTACTAATACCATGAGATTAAAGACATACAAAAATGGTTAACGTTTATAGAAAACTTTATTAATAAAACTGTATCAAATAAATATAACAAGTAGTTGAAATAAGTTTTAGGAACACGGGGTGAGTACAAAGCGTTGTGTGTCGTGTCGTTTGTATAATGCCTTTAACTATTGTGCTCATTGTTTTATGTGTTGTTGGTCTGTTTTATCATTTGAAGTATAGTTTTATAAGCGGCCTGCTGAGGCGTGACTGTAGATACACGTCCGCTACAGATCTTAGAAGTGGTATGCTAACTAGCAGTAAAAATTATTACTTAAATGGTAAAACTGCGACGCCATCTGAACGGAAGATCACGCATCATTCCGCTAGAACAAAATCAACAAGTCTACCAGTCAATACACTTTGAATGCAAATGCAGGATATTTGCAGTGTAATGTATTAAATTTCAAAAATTATTTACGATGCAATAATTAAGTGAGTAATATTTTTTATTAGTAATTATTTGTTCTCTGTTCTGTCTTTAGTTATCACTAATTAAGGATAAAAATAGTTAAATGGGATGACTTGCTGTTCCATACTGTTCTGCTATAACCAAACAAAGATAATTTTCTAAATAAAATCCGAAAATACAGATTACTTCCAAACGTTACCATTATTCATGTTATTGCTACAAATACTAGTAAGTAAGGTTTATATTTTGTCATCGAAAATTCTACTAATTATAAAGTATATATGTGGCGGTGCGCGCTTAGCAGCGCCGCGGTCGTCCGAGACTGGCACCGCGCCGGGGGCCCGATCCCCCCGGGCCGAAGTTTGCCGAACGACGTTCAGTTCGAATCCGACTTAGAAAGCGACTAGACGAAAGAAACCGATTGACTGTAGAAAGAAACAATAAAGACTTATTTCTGACCTAGCATACCTAAACGGCTTACTCTTGTTTTACGATACTGAACTACGCTCTGTTGGAGACCTCACCTCATCCTCTCCAAAGTGGTGACCCCGACGTGATTGACGTGATTTACGTGATTTACGTGATATACGTAGTTAGTGTCGTCTTTGTGTTAGCTCTTAGTGCTTGATGTCATCGTGCCAACCGTCGTTAACTACCAGTTCCGCGCAGTACCATCCACGGGTACCGGACTGAGCGAGTCGCCGCTGACCAGCTAAGACCGCGGGACTCGCGACCCAGCCTCCAGCAAAATTCCCTGAAGTCGGAAGAATAGAGGATCAGGATTTCCTTTGTTCATTTCCTTTCTTCTCTTTGTCTTTCCTCGCATTGTTTGTACCGGTTCCTCTCACCTCTCCTCCCCTTCCTACCGCAACGCCTTTTTCAAACCAGAGACGTTACAGCCTCATCGTCTTTGTCTCGCCTGACGCTCACCGCGCTTGCGCCGCGACGTCGAACCGAACCGACGTCCCGACAGCCACCGGAACGGACCGAATGCCCGTCCGCCGCGCGCACTTGTCGACTCGGTAGTTGACGCGCTGTCTTCTCTCTCTCTCTCTCTCTCTCTCTCTCTCTCTCTCTCTCTCTCTCTCTCTCTCGGTAACCGACTCGGGCCGAAGCGTGCCGACGACACAGCGGCCCCATGCACTGCGCGTCGCCGTTTCTCACCCCCACTCCAATCAACGCCGAGGCCGGCGCTCCTCCGAGAGATTTGACACACGACGCAGAGACCAAGCTCTCGTCAGGTGCGCCAGGTGTCTCGAGTCCACCGCAGACACTCGCTACGGTGGGATCCGTCGAGCGTTGCGTGCTCCCCGCCTACTGGAGTATCAACCTGAGGCTCCGGTTCACGCAGGTCGAGGCAACGTTCGAGTCAAACAGGATTCTCTCAGATCGCTGCCGGTAAAACCTGCTGACGGCAAGCCTACCGCCGGAGGTCGCTCAGGAGGTCTCGGACATCATCCTGCGTCCGTTAATGTCCAACCGTTACATGGCGCTCAAAGAGGCGTCCTTAAGCTCCACGTGATTCAGCTCTGCAGAAGTGCGCTGGTTTGCCAGTGGCATTTCCGCCCTGGCCTCGCAGCTGGACCACCACGCAAGGGCATCAAATTTGCCTGACAACGTATTTGATTGGTCAGGGCTGAAACAGGATCGCTGCGACCGTTGCCCCTTCTACTTAGGGATGCTTTGATCGCAGTGGGGGCTCATTCACTCGGACATTCTCTCATTGTTCGTTGTACCAACAAGTCGCGCTACTCTTTATACTTTTTATAAAACCTTTGTATTCTTTTAACACGTAGTACACCACGATCTGTGAATAAAGCTCGTCCCAGGGGATCAAAGGTAAAATAGGAAATTTCTTTCTCTTTAAATCACGGACTCGCATTTGCCTGTTCCTTTGTCCACGGCCCGTTCCTTGATTTAAAGAAAACGCACATTAACGTCGCTAGTAACCACGGAAGGAAATTCCAAAATATATATTTAATCTCAATAAATATCTTTCTTTGAAATTTAAATCATATTTCTTCTTTTATTAACATAATATTTTGTCTGTGTTTATATTAAAATTCTGTTATATAAAGCTATGATTACCTTCTGAAGTAATCTTAGCAGTAGTTTGCATTATTTCCTCGTGGTACCTTATTATTCAATTGTAGTTGTTGATGTTGTTAAGAATTATACCTACTACTGAGTGAGAAAGTGCAGGAGAAGTATTAGGTAATAAAACAAGATTTGGTTAAGAAGAATTTGGGAGTAATACTGCATCTAATTTATCTGCTAGAAAATTCAAATTTGCGACTTAAATTACAATATTATTCCTGATTTTCAGAATTATTCCTTCTTTGTACTTCTTAAGATTGTCTTAATTGTAATTGTAGCTGAGTAATTGTTTTACGCATTGATTGTAATTCCCGTTGTTAAACTTATAAAAGTGGACAACACTTTTGTATCGTTTTACCCTTTACTTGCAATTGTTGTACTTGATTTTGTTGGCCTTCAGAAATTTACAATAAATTATCATAGTGTTCTGCAGAACTTATATTAAAATAAAGTATACAATTAAATATGTATATATAAATGTGATTAATAAAATCTTTGATGTCTTACCATGCTGTGACTGTTTCATAGTTAATAGTAAATATCCCCAAAATTTTCCAGAAAATAAATTTTCCATCGTTGTTGTTTAAGGACCATCATCCGTAAAATTTTCTAACACTTCTTCTTCATTTTGATCAATACAGCAACCTGCAGTAGCAGCAGAAGTGAGAAACTTTCTATCTTTAAAAGTTCCTAACCTTCCTTTTAATTTAACGGTTCTTAAGGGAACTCGTCACCTTCGAGCGCAAAAAAAGCGGTTTTTTTGTGAATATTTTTTGCAGCAAGTTTTTTTCATTTCAATACAAATTTTTTGTATATGTAAGTTATATATCTAAACTATATTCACAATTTTTTGTGTGTAAAAATATTGTAAATTGTTTTGTCTGTGGCCACTTATCTAAGAATCCAAAAAAAAGGTTGTTTTGTGAGGCCCTCACTGGCAAATGTTTGTTAACCAGAAACAAAAAAACCGAGTGCTATAATTTAGTAGAGATGTTGGCGCAGGATATAAACGAAAGGAAATTTTAATTTTTTTATTTTTTTTTAAAATAGTCAATTTTTTGCGAAAAATTGACATTTTTGCAGAAAAATCGCTGAGTTTTTTAAGAAAAAAAAGGTATTTTTTCGAAAAATCCTTTCGTTCATTCCCTAGATACGTATATCTAGTTATACTGTACAAAATTTGGTAAGGATCGGATAAATGGTCTGGACGCAGCGAGGGTCACCGTTTTGAAAACGGGAATAGGAGAAATAAACGTTTGAAGTTTTGGTAACTTATTAAGAGCGCTACGGCGCGTTTCGTTTAAACTACTAGAGTTTCGTAAATAAGGCGCGGATCTTTACCAAAATTTGAAGAAATATTTTTGAAATAATATTCTTTCAGAAAATCTAAAAAAAATCGATTTTTTTGTGGACGTGTCCCTTTAACTAATCATAACTTCTAGTAAAAGACTTTCCATATTTAAAAGTTCCTAACCTTACTTTTAATTTTACGATTACAAACTAATCGTAAATTTAGTAAGAAACTTTACAATTTTTAAACTTAATAACAATACTTTGAATTTTACGAATCATAGCTAATCGTAACTTCTAGTAAGAAACTTTTAATCTTTATAGGTTCATATTCTTACTTATATTTATACAATTCTAGGGTAATCGTAATTTCTGGTAAGAATCGTTGCCTATTTAAAATTTTCTAACCTTACTTTAGTTTTACGATTCTTCTTTAATCGTAACTTCTAGTAAGATATTTTTCATATTTAAAAGTTAGTAATCTTACTTTAAATTTTAGAAATCCTAACAAGTCATAGCTTTTAGTGAGAAACTTTAAACTGTTAAATCTTTTTACCTTACTTTTAATTTTACGATTCCTAACTAATTGTAACTTCTAGAAATAGACTTTCTATCTTTAAACGTCCCTAACCCTACTTTTTATTTTACAATTCTTAACTAATCATACCTGCTAATAAGAAAAATTCTATCTTTAAAAGCTTCTAACCATACTTTTAACTTTAAATTCTATAGCTAATCGTTACTTTTTGTTAGAAACTTTTAATCTTTAAATATTTCTAACCTTACTTTTAATTTTACGATTCTTAAACAATGCTAACTTTTAGTAAGAAACATTTTATCTTTAATGGTTCTTAAACTTACTTACATTTTACGATTCTTAACTAATCGTATCATGTAGTAAGAAACTTTTAACCTTTAAAAGTTTCTAACTTTACTTTTAATTTTACAATTCTATAACTAATACTCACTTCTGGTAAGAAACTTGTAATCATTAGACGTTACTAACCTTACTTTTAAATTTACGACTGTTAACTAATCGGTATTTTGAGTAAGAAAATTTATTCTTTAAAGTTTCTAGCCCTACTTTTAATTTAACGATGGTTAACCAATCGCAACTTCTATTAGGAAACTTTTGATCGTTAAAAGTTTCAAACCTTACATTTTTTGCAATTTTTAGCTTATCGTAACTTCTAGTAAGAAAATTTTTATTTTTAAAAGTTTTTATATTTACTTTTAATTTTACAATTCTATAACTAATCGTAACTTCTTGTAGGAAACTTTTAATCTTTTAAATCACTAACCTTACTTTTTATTCTACGGTTTTCACATATTCGTAACTTCTGGTACAAGACTTTCCATATTTAAAAGCTCCCAACCCTACTTTACATCTTACGATTCCTAACTTATTCTAACTTTCAGTAAGAAACTTTTCGTCTTTGAATGTTCCGAGTCTAGCTTTTGTGTAACGATTCTTAACTAATCCTGACTTTAACTAAAAAACTTTTTATCTTTAAACGCTCCTAATCATAGATTTATTTTAATGATTCCTAGCTAATCATGACTTCTAGTGAGAAACTTTATATCTCTAAATTATATCTGCCTTACTTTTAATTTGACGTTTCTTAAAAAATCCTAACGTATGATAAGAAACTTTCTATTTTAAAAAGCTCATAACCTCACATTTAAAAATCTTCTCCCAACAGATCTTAACTTATAGTAAGAAACCTTTTATCTTTAAAAGTTTTTAACCCTAATTTAAATTTTACGATTCTCAAATAATCGTACCTTAAAGTAACAAACTTTTTATTCATAAAAGTTCTAACCTTAAATTTAATTTTACGATTCACAACAGATCGTTACGTTTAGTAAAAAAAATTCGATCCTTAGAATTCATTACCTTACGTTTAATTTTACGATTCCTAACTAACCGATACTTTTAGTAAGAAACTTTTAATTTTAAAAAGTATTAAACCTTAATTTTAATTTTACGATTCTTTACCAATCGTTTCTATTAGCAAGAATCTTTCCACATTTAAAAGTTTCTAACCCTGCTATAAGTTTTACGATTCTTTACTAATCATAACATCTAGTAAGAAACTTTTATTTTTAAAAGTTTTTAACCTTACTTTCAATTTTAATATTCTTTACTAATCGTTTCTTTTAGCAAGAATATTTTCATACTTTTAAGTGTCTAACCTAACTTTTAATTATACGATTTACAAGTAATCGTAACATATAGTAAGAATCTTTTCATCTTTAAAAGCTCCTAACACTACTTTTAATTTTATGTTTCTCAGCTAATCGTCACCTCTAGTATGAAACTTTCTATCATAATGAGCTATTACCATTGCTTTTATTTCTACACTTTTTACCTAAGTGTGAGTTCTA
The DNA here is from genome assembly GCF_049000335.1 of Polistes dominula. Classification (NCBI taxonomy): domain Eukaryota; kingdom Metazoa; phylum Arthropoda; class Insecta; order Hymenoptera; family Vespidae; genus Polistes; species Polistes dominula. Next base: position 27,882 of record NW_028300860.1, read on the forward strand.
GGAAGCATTTACCAATCTTTAAAAGCTCCTAACCTTAGTTTTAAAATTACGATTCTTAACTTATCATAGCTTTTAGTTAAAAACTCTAAAGCTTTAAAAATTACTAACATTATTTTTAATTTATCGATTCTTAACTTATCGTTACTTCTAGTAAGAAACTTTCCCCTAATATAAGCTTCTAAGCTTACAATTCATTTTATGATTGTCAACTAATCGTAACTTCTGGTAAACATTTTTCACATCTAAAAGTTTCTAAGATTACTTACAAATTTTACGATTCTTAACTAATTGTAATATCTAGTAGAAAACTTTTCACCCTAAAAGTTCCTAACTTTTCTTTAATTTTCCAATACTTATTTAATCGTAACTTTTAGTAAGATACTTTTAATATTTAAAAGTTTCTAGCCTTACTCTTATTCTTTCGGTTCTAAACAACTAGTAACATCTAGTAAGAAGCTTTCCTTCTTTAAAAATTCTAATCCTTACTTTTAAATTTACGATTTCTAACTAATCGTAACTTCTAGTTAGAATTTTTAAATGTTTTCACGCATCAAACTGTACTTTTAATTTTACGAATAAACTAAAATCGTAAGTTCCAGCAAGAATCATTTTATTTTCCAGAGTTTCTAACAGTACTTTTAATTTTACTCTTTCAAACTAATCGAGACTTCTAGTGAGAAACTTATATCTTTAAAAGATCTGAAGTTTAGTTTTGATTTTACGATTTTTATCTATTCGTTACTTCTGGTAATAATCTATTCATCGTTAATAGTTCCTAGCATTACTTTTAATTTTAGGATTCTTACCGAATCATGACTTTTAGTTAAAAAATTTATCTAATTAATTGTTTTAAACCTTACTTTTTATTTTACGGTTTTTAACTAGTCGTTACTTCTATAAAGAAACTTTTAAACTTTTGTTACGTCCTAGAGGACGAAGTTAGATTCTACGCGTTACGCGGATGTAAATTCTTTTTTTGCTTGGTAGCTTTAATTTTGTCCTTTGCTATCTGACAAACTCCTTTCGAACGAAAGATATTCGTGATTGTCTACGACTAACGCAACATAATCACTTACTTTGCCTAATTCTAAAGGGTTTCCATCTTCTAGCGAATGGACTAGGACGGTAGGAATATCTAAAGGAACGGTTTTGTCTAAATAATTATAAACTTTGACCATACATCTTCCTCCTTCGACATCTACTACTGTATCTTTAAAATATACACCAGGACCTGCATTTCTTCCTCTAGCTAAACCTCTGCGAGTTTCTGGACTCAAAACACATATTCTTACATTTGACGTTTGCTTCGGCAGGAGAAGTCTAATGGTTGATTCGAAAAAGGGAACGTTGACACCTTTGAACTCTACGGTCCGATTATCGTACCTGGGTAGAGCGACTTTATCTTCAAAAAATTCATCTTCTATAACACCGTCGACTTGCAAACTTATTTTGGCCGGTACTACGTTGAAAGGTAAACATTTGCCGTACACGCATAGAGTTACCATACCTATTGAGTCGAATTCTGTGGATAAGCCTCCTATTCCGAACAAGCGTCGAATAAATGTACCGTTAATTTTAGTTTCGGGGGGGGGAGTGCAGTCCATCTTATTATATTAAAATCTGCTCCGGTGTCTGCAGCCAAGATGATTTTTCCTACTCCTTCTAACCATGTAGCTACTAGTTTTGCTTTACCCCCTTGTCTTTTTGTCGAAACCTTTATTGGGAATTCCTCAGGTAAAAAGGTTCCTTCCTGTAAAAATTTTTTTTCCTGTGAGTACGTCTGATAAATCTCGGACAAGAGCTACATAGGCAGTTTCTGATTTTTCCTGTCCCGATATTGCGCGAACTTCTGCCGGTTTCAGATTTTGCACGGTTAGGTCTCTAACGGGAGTGCAGTTTTCCGAAGGCGGTACAGTCTGTTTCGACTCTTGCGCAGGGACAAAATACATGGTAGGACAATAATTATTCTTGCGGTAATTATTTTGGAGATAGGTGTTTTGGGAGTTATAAGCGTTATTTTTATAGCCCAGGATTTGTCGATCTATACTTCGTCTTGTGTCTGTTTAGCGACCTGGATTAAAGTTGTTATTATATCTAAGGTTAATAAGTCGTTCGGAATTGCGGTATTCGGAAACGTTCGTTTGTCTTGGTTGTCCAGTCTCATTCCTGAGATAGTCAGTGCGTCTTTTTCTGTCTTCGGTATTTTCGCGATAGTTGTTTCTTTAAAAAGGTGAATGACCTTTCGGTTAATATGTTTGGTTTAATAACATACCGATGTTTGTACTTCCCGCGATTTCTGCAGCTCGGTCAGTAGCTTCCCCTAGATTAGCAAACGATGTGTTTTGCATGCCCGTACGTATGGATAGGTTTTGTCTGTCTATGAATCTATTTATCACTAACTGATCTACCTGCACGTCTGCGATAACAGCGAGTTTCATGGGGTTAACTCGGAGCGATTTCTTCAGATCAACTTCTATTAGATGTGTTCTATGGGTATAATTTATTAGGCTTTCGTGGCACCCCTGTTCCCAACGCGCTAGTTCTGCGAGGAATTCAAGCGTAGATTTACTCGGTCTGAAGTTAATTTTTAATTTTTTAATAAATGCTTCAACAGACTCTAACTCGGTGTTCGCGAAAATATCGTCTGCAATACCAGTTAATCGGCTTTTAATGCAGAATCTATCTCGGTGATGGGGTAATTCTGTAGAGATTGGGCAGCCCGTAAGCAAGCTTTTCTGAAAATATCATTTCGCGAATTGTTTCCGTCAAACTTCAGTATTTGTTCAATTATTTCTCTTAGTGAATATGCATGATTAAAGGTGTTAAATTGCGAGAAAGCAAGAGAAACGGGAGTGTGAGTGGAAGGAGAGTATGATTGTTCGGAGTTCGCGGGTTTTTCTAATTCTTCAAATCGCGCCTTTAATTTTTCTAATTCTTTGTTTTTTTGTCTAAGTAATTCCGTGGCCTATTCTTTTTCTAATTGCATAGCTTTTCTCTCTTCGTTAATCCGTTTTTCCTTTTTATTTATCTCCTTCATCATTATCCCGATTTCTTCTCCGGATAAGTTAGCCTTACTGCGAGTGCTCATTGCTATTTTCTATCACTATCTCCAACGAAAGACGAACTCGTGTCCCACTTCTGACACCAATTTTGTTACGTCCTAGAGGACGAAGTTAGTTAAATAGTTTAAGTAATGCCTGTTATCGTCACTTTGCTTTCACCGAGTTTAACCGGGACCAGGCTAATTCGATTCTTGTTTAAAACAGTGATATAGTCTGGCAAAAAGAGTACGGAAAGTCGGGTGGATATCGGAATGTTTGATGCAAAGAAGAAGATTTGTTGACCACAGCTCTGATTTATTGATAAAATAAAGGATAAAAATGATTGGTGACTTACAGTATTTTGGTACAGTTGCTGGTTGCTTACGAGATTGCACAGGAGGCTTGGGCTGGTTTCTTTCCTAAAAGGGTCGAGACACTCAAAGACCCGAAGCTAATTTATTTATTATAAATGATCAATCGAATAATATTTAAATATCGAATAGCGGATAGCTAGTAGTAACGATCAAAATATAAGTGGAAATCGAGCTATAATTGAACTATAAATGAAAAACGTAAGTGACTGAAACTACAAGTGAGACTATAAGTTGAAATTATCTGTTTTAAAAGAAAAACCGTAAGTGTGAACAAGAAAACCTAATAATTGTAAGTGTCTAACTGGCAGTGAAGTCAAAATCGTAAGTTAAGGTAAAAACTGTAAGTTATAAGTGAAAACTTAAAGTGCGTGGTGAAAACTGAAAGTGAGAGGTTAAACTGAAAGTGCGTGCAGGGGCGATGTTCTCTGGCTTTTATAGCCCTCGAAAATCCTTCTTGGAAGAGGTAGCTCTGGTACCCCTACTCTTAGTCCTTAAATAGCCCAAGCTTCCTAGGCATTCTCGTTCGAGAAAATCTTCATGTCCTTATGGACTACTAATACATCTACATATCTAATATATTTTTACATATTCCATATATATCTTACATCTTCCATATCCATATATATTCTCGTAGCCTAATATTCCTGCATTTATATCCTTCTTATATTTGTCATACGTATTTGGTTAATTATTCCTAATTACATTTTGTTAATCCATAATCAACATCAATTCATTATTCTCGAACGATTACATTTCATTATCTTATCATTAACTACATACTTGGCGCGATTCTAACGATGAGAATATTTATTCTTTATTCTAGGACGTCTCTAATTCCGCATATTTAGTCATTCATTCAATCCGTAGCTAGTTGCATAGTTTCGCAAGTAACATTGTCTGGAGGCAAAAATATTTAAAAATTATTTTTGGTTCCAGAAGGTTCTAGAGACTAACATTTCTGTTAGACCTACATGAACTTTACCAGCGTCTGTTAGCTTGGCGACACTCGGTCGTGGAAAAATGTTTTATGGTTTGAGAGGTTTAATAATTGGTTGCAAAGGGGTATGGGTATTCTTCAGGATTTTGGTAAGGGTTGCTTACCCGCGTTGTAGGTGGCATTGTTATGATAGGCTTCTTATGTAGAACATAGGTGGAGGTTCTGAACATTGTTATTGTGAAGAAAATCTTTGGAAAGGTTTTCTTTTTATTAGTGATTCTTCTATGCCTATGCATCTGTAAAATTTATGAGCTAGCTAATGGATCCATGTAAGGAAATTGGAGCATATTTGTTGCTACTGAAAACCTTTTCGTCTGTTGCATTACGAGTCTCGAACTTGACTCTTTTCCCTTGACACTTATTTATTCTTTGATTGCCCTTAAATGCTGGGTAAAAGGAAGGTCTCTGTTCAGCAATAAATATTAATGGCGCTACGGAAAGTCTTGGAGTAGTGTCGGATTTTTATGTATGAAAATGGTATTAATCATTCTAGGAAAAGGTTCTTCAAGGTATAATTTATGGTTCCGACTTGTATCTTGCATAGTTTATTCCAAAAAAATAGAATGAATATTCGAGAAATGCGAGTAATAGTAATTCTTTTACGTGTACTACTTATACTTGTGTCTATTGTTATTTGGCAAACTACTTTAGTAATGTCTCGCGGAACTAGATTTGAATTGCTGCGAAAAAATTTATGTGGCAAATCGTGGCGAAACGTCACACTTTAAAGGTTCCTTACCTTACTTTTATTTGTACTATTCCTAACTAATCGTTTCTTTTAGTAAGAAACTTTTCATCTCTAAAAGTTTCCACCTTTACTTCTTATATTACAATTCTTAGCAAATCATAACTTTTAGTAAGAAACTTTCTATCTTTATTAATACCTAACATTACTTTAGTTCAACGATTCTTAATAGCTTATGACATCTAGTAGGATACTTTCCTTATTTAAAATTCCTAACCATACTTTGATATTACGATCCTAAACAAATCGTAACTTCTAAAAAGAAACTTTCTATCTTCAAAAGTTCCTAACCTTACCTTTAATCTAACAGTTCTTAATTATTCATAACTTCTAGTAAGGAACATTCTATATTTTGGAGTTACTAGCTTTGTTTTTAATTTTCTGATTCTTATCTAATCGTCACTTCTGGTTAGAAACTTTCACTTTTTAAAGTTTCTAACCTCACTTTTAATTTAACGATTCCCAGCTAATTGTGACATTTAGTAAGAAATTACTATTTTTAAAAGTTCCTAACCTTATTATTAATTTTACCGTTCTTAACTAATCGATACTTCTAGTAAGAAACTTTTAATTTGAAAAAGTTTGTAACCTTACTTTTAATTTAAAGATTCATTACCAATCGTTTCTATTAGCAAAAATCTTTTCACATTTGAAAGTTTCTAACATTACTTTAAGTTTTACGATTCTTAAGTAACTGTAACTAATGGTAAGAAACTTTTCATATTAAACAGTTCCTTACCTTACTTTTATTCTTAAGATTCTTAACTAATCGTAAATTTTAGTAGGAAAATTTCTATCTTTAAAAGTTTCCAATCTTACTTTTAATTTTACGATTCTTTGCTAATCTTAACTTTTAGTAAGAAAAATTTCATCGCTAAAAGTTTCTAAGCTTACTTTCAATTTTACGATCCTTAAAAAATAGTTACTTCTATTAAACACTTTCGATCTACAAAAGTTCGTAGAATTTATTTGTATATATATGCTTGGGAATTAATCTGCCTAATCAGAACGCTCAACAGTTGTCGCTTAATGCAGACTCGCCATAACTCATCTCGGCGGTGAAGAATCGCCGTGACGCCGGCTTCTCAGGCAGCCATTATTCAATTGTTCTCAACGACTCGTTCCAACCGCACGCGTCTTCTCAACTTTATCCTACGTCTTCTCACAAAGTACAAGTTCAGTGGGATTAATATAATTCTCATCGTCCGGTTCATAAGTGATTAATATAATCACGCCGTCTCTAGTCCACTCATTGTAATATTCTCAGTGTAAAGTTCGGAACGTAGTCCGCTCAACGGCTACTCATTTCAAATCTCAACCGAAACGCGGTGTACTCGTACGCATTTTAATAAATCTGACCACTCACTGCAAATGCTCGGCGTTCTTCTCATTTAAACTACTCATTTCCTCAACAATATAAGTTCGTAGAAATATTTAAACAAGTACATTAAAGGGAGGCTATAGAAAGCCACATGTATCTATCAATTAGTACAAGACCAGATTTAACTTATATAGAGCAAGCAGATATATGAAGATACCAACAAGGGCGCATTGGAATTTTGTTAAAAGAATCATTAAGTATTTAAAAGGTAAAATAATTATAGGAATAGAATTAAAGAGAGGAAAAGAGTTACAAATACAAGCATAGAGTGATGCAGATTATTCAGCGGATAGTGAGACTAGGAGATTAACTACAGGTTATGTAATACAACTTGGTATGAGTACAGTATCATGGATATCTCAAAAGCAGTCTATCGTTGAATTATCTATTTCAAATACAAATTTTATAGCAGCATGCCAGTAATCAAGGGAAATAGTATCGATAAGAATATTAATAGGAGAACTTTTTAAAGAGAATAGGCTACAAGCGATACTCTAAATAGATAATCAGAGCTGCATTCAAATAATAAATAATCCAGTGATGCCCATCAGGACAAAGAATACTGATATCAAGTATCATTATGTACGTGAAAGATATATAGAAGGAACATTTGATTTAAAGCATGTTAGTACGAAGGAAGAATTGGGTGATATACTATCTAAGGCATTGCCACGACCACAATGTATATATTAAAGAAATATAATATGTCAAGAGTTGTGATTAAAATATTGAATAAGATAAATTGATTAAATCGGGAGACTTTTGAGCAATGTTGATTTAGTTTATGAATGTTACATGATAGGTTAATGCTAGCCACCTAAGATGTGGCGGTTAATTTGAATTTATTAAATTGATATTATTTTAGTAACTTTCGTTTTTTGTTTTTCTTAGCGATAAGTTTTTATCCATGATATTCGTTTTTCTTTTTTTCTCTCCTATTCTCCTTACTTTCATATTGTAACAAGTGTGCAATAAATATTTCTAATTTTATTAAAGAAATGCTTTCATTTTTATTAATCCTTAATATAACTTAAAATATTTTCAAAATAAAATTTACAAAAAGAAAAACTCTTATGCACACTTTATGAAACACATCTCTAACAATAGATGTACAAACTTTTGATTCATCCTAATAATAAAAATAAGAATTCTATTCTAAAAAAAAGTAATTAAATAATTGAACACTAACACAATTAACCTTTTCGTTATATTTCATGTTGTTTATTTATTAGTGTATTTATTAAAACTTTATATAACTAAAGGATTAAGTATAACATTACGTTAGGTTTTTTAGATAGTAATTTTGTTTTATCCAGACACAATAATGTGTATTAGTTCTTCAAAACCGGCCAATAAAATAAAAATAAACATATTTTATATATATACTAGGGGTGCCCCGGCCAAGCGTTGCTGGGGCTAATAAATATGTAGATAGATCTGAATCTACCAACATAACATTTGTCTTTTCTTTCTCTTTCTTCCTAATATCGAACCAACTACGCATGAGCAGTAACATCAGATCACCACTTACTTCAAATCATTTAAATTTACATTGTCTGAATATAGACACATAACATTAGTCTCTTATTCTATTTTTTCTTAATATCATTTTAAAGGAATAATAATTATGGTAGATCACCCTTATGACTCAGGGGTATAAGAAATATACGAAAAACTATTCTCATACCTACCAAATATACACAAAAAATTTCATATAAATCGAACAAGTGGTTTCGGAGAATAAGAATAACAAACACTACGACAGGGGAATTTTATAGAGATAAGATATATTACATAATCATTACATTATATATATATATATATATATATATTAAAAATAATTCAATAATCATTGTTAAATTGTAAAAAGGACAGATAAAAAATAAATAAGATCAGTACATAAGGGTCGTATCCAAGAATGAATTCGATCAAAAAATTCGAATTAACAATAGACTTGATATTCAACGAGAGCATCATTTCCTACAGCGTTTTGATGGAAAATTCAGCAATTGAAATTATCAGCGTACTACTTCCGAAGATGTATTGTCCTAAACCATTAAAACCAAGAATGTATACTATGCTAATACATTTAGCCATTGCCAATCTTTTCGTAAGCGAAACCTATTTTTATTTTTTATTTTCCTCTTCTCTCTTATTTTCCCACCTTTTCTCTGATTATCTTAAAATTTGATAAAATTTCTCAAGGTATGCTTCTATATTTTCTCCATTCATTTCTTTTCTTATACATTTCCTTATCTTCTTTAAGCTAAAAAGAAAATAATCCATTTTTCTACGTTATATTCTCTAATTCTTTTTCATAGCATTTTGAAATTCAAAAAGAAAATTTTTAATTTTCTGTAATAATATCTCCTTATTCTTTATCATATCTTTCTTAATTTTAAGAAAAAAAAGTTAACTGTCACTCCATTAATTCCATCTTATTTTGAACATCTTTAACCTCAGAAAGAAAATTTTTTTTTCGCTGATATTTGTCATCTCAGTAACTATCTCATCTCTGTTAATATTTAAAAGAAAGTAGCTCTTTTTCTTCATTAATTCCTTCTCATTATTTTTTTTATCTTCTTCAATTCCAAGAAGAAAAGCACCTATTTTCTTTATTATTTTTATCTTATCCTTCATCTTATCTTTTCCAACCTAAAAATAAAAATTTAATTTTCTCTTCGTTAATCTCATGTCATAATTTTTCTTAGATTTTATAACCTTACTAAGAAAATGATTCATTTTCTTTATTGATTTCATCTTATTTAAATTATCTCTTTTAATCGCCCAAAATAGTGACGTATTTTCCAATAATCTTTTTATTTCTGTCTTTGTAATAGCTTTCTCAACTTGAATAAGAACAGCATCTTCATTCTTCACTAATTTTATATCATTCTGATTGTTATCTTTTATAATCTGAGAAAGAAAAGCTTCCTTTTTTCATTAATTTCTTCTCATTCGTTTTCATAATTTCCCTAATTTAACGAAAAACAGCTATCTTTCTCTTCCATAAATCCGTATTACTCTTGTTGATATCTTCTTTAATCTGAGAAAGATAAACCTTCCTTTTCTTATATTAATTTCTACTCATTCTTTTTCTAACTTCTGTAACTTCGAAAAAAACTGCTTCTCTTCTCTTCTACGTTCTCTTCGAAAATAAGAATCCAATTTCTCTATCCCTTATTTTCTCGTCTTTTATTCTCGAAGTTTCTGATTTCCCCACTAGTTTGTCTCTATTTCTTTCTTTACAATATTTTATTCTCGCTGATTCCAGTAGTTTTACTAGGTTCTCTCTCTCACTTTTCTTTCTTCATCAAATTCTAAAAATAAAAAAAACTTTTATTTTCTTCTACGTTTATGTTCTTTCTTACTTCACATATATACATATATATAATCGGTTCTCAAAACTTTGAATACGTAAAACTTATACTACGTGCGCAAGGGGAGAATATCTAAGTACTCAAATGTTAGTTGTAACATGCTTACTTCATTGCGCCCATACAGTCTGTCTTCTTGCGTTAGAATGATAAGTTGTGCATTAATTACCCTGAGCATACAGAGAGTTGCTCGATGCAAAATTCCTAGAAAATCTTATTGCCTACATTGTTGGCGCGACGACCGCTACGCTAGCTGACGGAGTAAGTAGGAAGTTACGCATTTGTCCCTGCAAATATTTTGGCGCTAATATTACAATAATTAAAACAAATTTAACAACACGATAAGGTGGATTCTTCAAGTCTTTCATAACCACTAACACGGTTACTATATAACAGGAGAGCGATCGTGATGTATTGCAAGTGTCCGAATATGAGGGTACAGATATTTTGCCACTAAAACGCGATAGTGTTGCTAATGTGAGGTTTTTAAAACTATTGTCGATGGAATATTTATATATATATATATATATTTTTTACACTATAGAACCAATTTTACAAAGCTATATTGGTAAGGTTGACTATTTAATTCAACGAGCAATAGTTACAAGTTCGTCTGTGGTATCCCTATTATCATTACAAGTTAATACATTATCTACATTATATTATGCAACAAGAATATTAAATAAAAGATTTACAGGCTTTGGTAATGAATGTTATTGATAATAGAAATTTCATTTTAAGAGTAAACATTCGAAGTAATAATGCTTAATTTAATAAATTTAAAGATTTAGTTTAAAGCTTTTCTGTTAAACAATAAGTCATAGTAATCACATAGTCTTGAAATATAGCAAATGTCAATTATTATTGACTACCTGAATATTTAATCTATTACAATGAAAGCAATATAAACATAGCAGATGGCGTAGTTAGTTATATAAAATTTGATACAACTAAAAATAATGAAATTGTAATGATAGATAGACTAAGTATTCTTTGTTCAAATTCCGTATTAGATAATAATGAAAGCTTGCAAGTCTCAGACGCTTATAGATCTTATGATGTACCTAAGGCAGAATTATTATATAGAATAAAAAAATATTGTAGTAGAAACGTCAATATTAAAAATCACATCGTAATATGTGATTTTAATGGTGATATACTAGATAAAGCGCGGCCTAGCAATAGATATCATAAGAATATTATGAGACAATAGATTTAATTAACATTTTAGAAAAGGAATTTACACCGTGTTTCCTGGGAGTTACAAGGCCCACAATGGATAAGAATAGTGGATCATTCATAGATAATATTTTTATAAAAACAAAATTGATAGATTATAAAGCATATACAGTCATTAGTCCATTCGTTGATCATTATGTACTATTCCTAACCTTAGATAAAATAAATGATAAAATTACAATTAAACTAGAGTATATAAAAATAAACTATAATAAAATGAAAAGTATTGAAAATAAAATTAATTAGATAGATCTACTAAGGAAACAAGATCCTAACAAAGCTATATACTATCTGAAAAACATAATAACTAATTGTATTAAAAGGGCAAAAATTGAAATTAGACATAAAACACAAAGAGATATAATCCCAAGAAAAAAGTAGATAACTAGTGCAATATTGATATCATGAAATATTAAGAACCAGTAATAAAAGATGTGGAGAAAAAAGCCTGATAGTATAATTCAAAGCAATCAATATAGAAGTTATTGTAAATTATTAGATAAAGTAATACAAGTTGCCAAGTATAAATATGAAAAATAAATTGTCAATAAAAGTTTCAACAATGCTAAACTTTTGTGGGATTTTATAAATATTAAATTGTTGGCAAAAATCTGATGAGCAGCAATCTGATAAGATAAATCACATTAACCATGAAAATAAAAAAAGTAAATCCAATACAAATTGCAAATATAATTAATACCTTATTTGTCAAAATAAGATCGGACTTAAGCAGTATAATTAAACCACCTAATATCGTAAATTTAAGGCTATATGTAATAAACCAAAAAACTATATTTTTTGAACCAGCTGATTTTTATGAAGTAAGAATAATTATACTATTATTATTAATACTGAAACTATAAAGAACCTATCTTTTTTTTAGAAAAAAAAACCTTTACCGCATATATTTAATATATGTGCTAAGAAATCGATTTTGCTTAATGCACTTAAAATTGCAGATATTATTATCATATACGAGAGAGGAGATAAATAAAGTTCATGTAACTATAGACCGATATCAATCATATTATACATAGAAAACATTTTTGAGAAAATAGTTTATGACAGGGTAAATAAATTTTTAAATAAATTTGAAATCATTTCAGATCGGCAGTATAGTTATATAAAAAATCGAGGTAGAATAGATGCTCTGTAGAATATTGTCAATACAATCTATAACAAGCTAGACCTAAGCAAACATATAATAGCTACTTTTTTTTATTTTGCCAACGCTTTTGACACTGTCAATCATTAAATATTGCTTCAAAAAACTTGAGACATATGCAATTAAAGAAAAAGTCTTGAATTTATTTACTAGCTATCTTACGGATAGACAACAAAGAGTAAAAATACTTGTTTAAATGTTCCTAATACGTATAAAACAATTTTACCTGCTGTGCAACATGGAACAATATTTGGTCCTTTGTTGTTTATATTATACGTCAATGACCTCCTGATTGATATGCCAAAGAAAGCGATAAAATTTTACGCTGATAATAGAGTAAACATTTCTGATGATTACACGTGGTCTGCTGCTAAAGACAAGATAAAAATTTTGCTAAAAAAAGTAGATATTTAGCTAGCTCTAAATAAATTGTCTTTAAACATTCAAAAGACTTTCTTTACAACTTTTGGATATTATCGTGATAGCCTACCTGTGACGATTGATATTATAATATAAGACGATGTGATAAACAGAGTCAAAAGTTGTAAATACCTAGGAATAGTTTCGATTTCAATATGAAATGGAAGAAACAAATGGAGTATCTAATAAGGAAAATAAAATATATAATTTTTATTTTTGCTAAGCTTAAAAAAGTTATGGAAACAAAAAATCTAATAACAATTTATTATGCGTTTTTTTCAATCTATAATTAATTATAGTATAATTTACTGGTGTGGTTCTCACAGAAACCCACTGTATTTGCTTTAAAGAGTGCAGACAAAGCTTTTAAAGGTAATTTACAAAAAGAAATTTTATGTAGGTACAATTCCTTTAAGTATAACTTAAATTTTAACCGTGATTTCATTAGTGTTTCACAATGATAAGTTAAGAGTTGCTTATTCTAAAGTTCTACGTAATAGAAAGCAAAAAATTATGTAAGTGTTAAAGTAAAAAAAAAATGAGTAGTAAAAATAGTTACGTTGTAGCTATTAAAGCATTTAATAACTTACCTAATGATCTTAAAGAATCAATGAATAATCCTTATACTATCAAGCGTAAATTAAAAAAAAAAACATGGGTGCAGATTACACGTGTTAGAAGTGAAACCATCAAAAACTAAGTTTGAGAGAATGAGTCGAATGCAGAGTATAAAGTGTCGAGTAATTGTAGGGTTTATTTTTTATTACATTACTATTATAATATTATGAATATAATATTGTTTCCACATTAAGAGATTATTATACGTTTTATTGACATATTATACACAACATATTACACAGTAAGAATGTTTTCAATTTGAAGAAATGAGACGAGTTACTTAAGGTAACTAAAATATGAAATAAATTGTTTTGTTTGGATGTGATCAATATATCTTTTAAATGTCAAGGTATACAGCATCAAATAGTGATTGTACTGCACAGTCGGCATAGAGGCGACATACACTGCAATGAGCTCCTCCACACCACACATTGACCACGTATTTAACCTGGAATTAAGTTCGTTCCGCATAGAGTAAAAACCATTAAATACCTCTAAGAGGTCGTCAGAACAAGAAATAATAACGCTTTTTTATTTAACTTCATTCACCGAAAAGTGAGAGCTCCTAGAATATTACGAACTCCAAAGATGAACTCGATTTAGATACTCAACTCCTTTAACGTATTTGTCTTCTTTGTATCCGTGTAAATGCCTTTCTCAGCGTATCAACTTAATACTTTTCATATGCTAAAAAACATAAAACGGAATTTTTACTGAATTCTACCTATCTCCCTTAAAATAATTACGAAAATATTACAATTGTTTTGTTATGAAAATGCTGTTACTTTATGACCGTCCATATCTTCTTTGTATCTGTGTAAATGTCCTTCTTAAAGATAAACTCGATTTTCAATCTCCCTGCTAATCATGTTAACCTTATGCTTTTTATAAACTAAAAGGTGTAAAAACAAATGTTAAACTGCATTACCCTCTTTCCTTTAAAAAATAATGACGAAAATCTTACTTTTGTTTTGTTACAGGATATCTGCTACTTCTTGACTGTCCATATCTTCTTTGTATCCACGTAAATATCCTTAAAGATAATCTCGATTTTTAATTCCCTGCCAGTCATGTGAACCTTATATTTTTCATAAATAAAAATTTATTTTTCTTCTTCTTTCTTCCAAATAGGCACAATGCCTGTTTCTCATCGAAACTCGCCAAGCGAGTCATCAGGTCTGTGAGCGTTTTATAAGTTTTTACGTCAGGCATGTAGCTAACTAACCCTTTGATCACTTATCCTATATCCGGGCTTGGGACTGGCAACATAACTACTAATCTACTCGATCCACTTAGTGATCATGCAGGCAGATTAAAGAAACTAAATGTTGTAAAAAAAAATTAAACCGCTCTTCCTTCTAAACTTTCAAAACAATTACGAAAATCTTACTTTTGTTTTGTTACGGGATAGCTACTACTTCCTGACCGTCCATTTCATCATTTGTATCTGTAAAAAGACCATTTCTTATTCTAAGGCAACCTAAGCTATGACATAAAAATACAATACATCATATTATATCCAGACTCCATGTTCTCAGTTTTAAGAAATGACATAAGTAGCTTATGATAACTAAAGTATGAAATAAATGTTTTTGTTTCCATTGTATAAATATATCTTTGAAATACAGCTATAATGACTATTATTGATCTTGTTGTAGATTCAGTGCGACTTCTGCACATTTTTAAATATAATTTTGTGTTCAAGAACTCAATTAAAGGGATAGCCGCATCAAATGAAAATTTGACATTAAAATCCCCACTTAAAATCATTGGAATTTTATTGTACCCTTTTTGCGTGTACTTTATTAAATTATCCTTGATGAATTCAATAATTGTATTTATTGATTTGTTAGGAGAAATGTAAATTGCCACAATTATAACAGAAGTACCATGGACCTAATTGGTTAGACAAGCACATAAATCTCCTACTTTAGAAAACTGACCAGTCAGTAATAGCAGTTGTTGTTCATTGATATCTATATGTGGAATAACAACACGGGCTTCGTCATTTATATTATGATAGATTCCAAGTCCGCCAGATCTCATATGTGGTCTCTTATATTGAACAATAATTTTACTTTTTAATATCTATAATGTCTTCACTATTCATCCATGACTCAGAAAGAATTAGAAAATTTAAGGACGATGCTATTCTGTCTAATTGAAGATGTTGTGCATGAGCTCGTAAGCTTTGGCATTTAAAGGGGAACAGTGAAAAACTTTTAGACTCATTTATAAAATTAAATAATTATTTAATAATAATTTTTAATCGACTTATGTTCAGCCTTTCAAACTCAGAGCGCAATTCTGCTGTGGATTCTGTTACTCTTCGACCGTGATAAAATTTTTTTTCATTCTTTTTGGAAATGATATGTAAGCCCTGCATCGATGGTACACTTGATAGTGCCATGTACAGTAGCTGTTTAGCGTGCGTTTCTTCATATTCATATACAATCTCATTAAATATGTACCTCCCTGAGACTAATGAATTGTTATCGCACACGCCGAAACCAATAGAAAGTGGTTACATTTAACAATAACTGTTTAGTTAGGTACCAATGGTAAAGAGCATGTTTTGCGATTAATTGGTACTGCATGTGGACAAAGATTGTTCCTTTGTACTAATGACGCTTTCTTTCTATTGATTTTTTCTTCTATTTTGGAACATGTAAGGAATTCTAGCCATATTTGACAAATCTCTCCTTTTTTATTATATTCGATAAAAATCAGTTTTGCTGTCGCACCATTCGCTAATGAATCTGATACATATATTTCTGTTGTTATTATGTACATATTATTAACAACAAATGTAATTTCATAAGGAAAACCTCCTGTATCAACAGTTGTCATTTTATGTAATTGTAAACGTATAGAGGTTTGCTGTTTCACATTGTGACAACCAATATATACATTAGTAGCTTCAGAAATAATTTTTAAGTCTTATGAATTTAAAACTTTATTATTGTATTCAGCAACTGAATGATTATCGAAGAACAATCGTATCCTGCCTTGACAAATAATATTTGCTTCTTCTTCAGAATAAAATCTTGATTTACCTTATTGCAACTCGTTACCGTCCGAGAGCTTACCATCGCCAATTTTTGTTAATATTGTAGAAAAAGTTCGATTAGCTTGTCGCATTACTTCAGTTAGTTCAAAGAATTTAAACAATCGCCATAATGATGGACCAGCTATTTGTTGCTTTATTTTTTTGTAAATTGGAGTAGCGCGAACTTGCGGTTGTAGACGGAGATCACCTATGAAAATAAAATCAATTCCACCGAAATTTGCTTGTTAATTACCGGTTATTTGTTACAATCTAGAATCAATTTAAGAAAACAGCTCGGCTCAAATCATAGTGACTTCATCAAAAATTAATACGCGAACAAAATTGAACAATGATCTATATTGTTCTGCTACTTCAATGGATAAAGGAAAAAACCCAGAAAGACTAATCTTTAGTGTAGTATGTATCGTTGATCCATCAATAGCTACAGCTGCTTTACCAGTAGTAGAGCAAGTGATATAATAGTTCCAGAATCCATCGTTTTCAGTAAATTCATTAAAGTAATCTAATATAAATTTCCATTTATAATTTAATTACAAACGTTTTACGACATCCGGCAGGGCTTGTTAAATATATTTGTAATAGAGATGGATTTTCTAAGTGAAGATGGTGAATAACATGCATCAAAAGTTCCTTTCGTTTTTTGTTAGCTATTTTTATCAGTTCATAATATTGATCATTAGACATAAGATTTTCTTTTCGTCTAGAAATTTCTCCAAGTTTATTTAGCGTTGCTAAATGTAATTCATTGTTGACCTTAGCATTTGGATTGTCATATAGTGCTTGATATGGATTAGCTTCTGGAAATCTCATATTGACATCTTAAAACTCATCGTCATCGTCCTCTTGTCCATATTACGACATAGTTTTCGAGAAATCTTAATCGTTTTGTTAATGTCTAATTACGTTAATGTCATAACAACAGAAGGTTGTATCCGACCGTCCTCAATTATGTGTCCTAGATATTCCACGCGTCTCTTCCAGAACTCGCATTTTTTCCAATTAATTATCAGTCCGAACTCGCTCGCCGTCCTTAGAACCAATTCTAAGCTAGTTATCCCGTCTTCGATGTCGTCAGAGGTTATAATTATATCATCTAAATAAGGTAATACCTTTTTTGCTGCAATCAATTCCCTAATTACCAAAATAATGAACTTTTGAAAAACAGAAGGTTAATTGCATAATCCTAACGGAACCTTTAAAAACTTATAATAACCATTCGGCACCACTAACGCTGTGTACTTTCGGCTGCCCTTATTTACTGACACATGGAAAAAACCATTCTTCAAATCTATTGTTGTGAACACGCGTGCGTTTTGTAAAGCATCCAACTGATCCTCGATCAGCGGTAAGGGATATCGATCCTTTACAATCTTATCGTTTAGTTTACGATAATCGACACACAATCTTTCTGACCCGTCTTTCTTTCTTACTAATACAACCGGGCTAGCGTAATCGGAAAATGATGGTTGTATTATACCGTCGTCCAACAACTTTCTTATCTCGGCGTCTACCTCGTCTTTCTCTTTTGGTGATAACCGTCTTGGACGCGCATATACCGGCTCATCGTCTTTTAAAATGATATTCATTTCTAAGTTTACTTCACGGACTTTCTCTGGTCGATAATTTTCAATAATTTATTGTATTTTCTCTCTTTTTCCGCGCTTACAATATGTGACAGATCTATTTCGCTACAGTCATTCAATGTATTGATTTTAAAGATTTCGTGTACCTCCTTGTCTGATTTCGGAACCTCGTTCGCGTCACTAATAGACACTTTACCAGCGTCTATCGTTACACTCATCTTCCGCAAAAAATCATTGCCTATTAGTAAACTATGATCTAAAAGAGCATAGGAAACTACGTGAACTTTGATCGGATACTTTTTCTTATCGATAATAATACTTGTTTCTATCACGCTATATGTTTTAATTAGATCAGAGCCTACACCCCGAAAACGCAAAATCTCTATATTTAATTCCGGTGTGCTTACCTTAAAATATTGTTCTGTTGTTATTAGGCTTATGTCACTAAACGTGTCTATCGACGCCGTAATTATATCATTTCTCATTTGCACCTCTTTTACACACTTCCCTTTGGTTTTCGCACTAACACCACACAATTTCTCCGACGCGTCCCGTTGCTTCTCGTTCTTTTGACAAGCTGTTGAAATATGTCCCAATTCGCAGCACTTAAAAAATTTTGATCCTTTTTTTTAAATGGAAAACTCCGTCTCTGATGGTTCAACCCTCCGCAACTAAAGCAACGTTCGCCGCTAGTCTCCGACGGTGGTCTGCGTGACTGCTTCCCTTTCTCGTTGATAACATGTGTCCCTTGCGTCTTTGTCGTTTTCGTCTTCTCCTTCATTTTTTCTTTCATGACTTCATATAATGCAATTTTCTTCTTTAGTTCTTTGACCTTTGTAGCTTCGTATAGAATTGCTTTATTTATATCTTTGTCTTGCATGCCGTCGATAATATATTGTATCGTGTATGTTTTATCGATACCTGCTTGAGCGGCAATTTCACACATCTCATAAATGTACTCTTGATAGGTTTCATCTGCTTTTCTTTGTCGTCTTCTAAGTGTCTCATGTACTTTATATGCGTTCGTTACTTCCATAAATTCTTCTACTAATGCCTTCTTCAGTTGTTTCAACGACTTACAACACTTTTCATACTGCACGAAAGATTTCGCCGGTCCTCGTAATAATCGCTTACAATAGATAATTTTTTGCAAATTACCCCACTGGCATATTTCAGCCATCTCTTTAATTCTCTTAATAAGAATTTAACGCTAGTTATCCGTCTCCACTGAATGTGTTGACCAATTCTTCAACGTCTTTAAAAGACATCTGCATTGCCCTTGCAGAAGTTTCTTTTTCGTCGATGATCGATTCGTCGTCTTCGGTATCATCATCCTCTGAAATCTCTTCATCATCATCGTCATCTTGTTTTTTATTGTTAGCTGCTCGTAAGCGTTCTGCTAACTCCTTCTTTCTACCCTTTGAGCTAAAGCGCATTCTCTTCAAGTTTGCTTTCAGCTCCAGGTACTTAATCTGAACGAAGTCTTGCTCTGCTGCCACAACAGTCGTATTAGATACATCTTCTTGTGATGTCCCCCTTGATTCCATGATGCACTAGACACTTTAACGTTTCCAACTGATAATTACTTACACGCTCGTGAAATCGATTCTATCCTGGCTGAGAACCCAAAAATGTAAGATTTATTTAAATTTAAAATATAGGTATTTTATATAGAAGAACAAATATTTAATTATTAAGGTTTAATTCAATAATAAAAGGATAGAAATGAAAAGAAAAGTAAGTAATAATAGTTAACACACTCGAATTACACTTCTTTCACTCACAGATGGTCGCACCGATTCAAGAAGGCGAAGATCGCATTCTTCGCCGCGCTTATATACACATTTACCCCACTAATGGTCCCAATAACTTCCGTCAATCATTCTCGAAATCTCCAGGCTATTCCTGACCGATTCAACAAAAGACCATTTCCCGATTTCCGGTTCGGGAATATTCGAGAGACTTTGGGGTGCACGCTCGCTTTTCTTTCTTACTAGAAACACTCATATTAATACCGCTGCATGCACTCAAACTTATACCCATATCGCTGCGCGCACTAACACTCATATCCATATCGCTGCGCGCACTCACACTTATACCGATATCGCTGCGGGCACTCACACTTATACCGATATCGCTGCATACTCTCACACATCTTTCACATTCATCAAACAGAGAGGAATAAAGGAAAAAATAAAAACGAATAGCATGGATAAAAACTTATTGCTAAGAAAAAAAAACGGAAGATACTCAAATAATATCAATTTAATAAATTCAAATTAACCGCCACATCTTAGGTCGCTAGCATTAACCTATCATATAACAGTCATAAACTAAATCAAGATTGCTTAAAAGTCTCCCGATTTAATTAATTTATCTTATTCAATATTTTAATCACAACTCTTAACATATCATATTTCTTAAATATATACATTGTGGTCGGGCAATGCCTTAGATAGTATATCAGCCAATTGTTCCTTCGTATTGACATGCTTTAAATCAAATCTTACATCTATATATCTTTAACGTACATAATGATACCTGATATCAATAACTCTCGTCCTATTGCGCATCACTGGATTTTTTATTATTTGAATGCAGCTCAGATTATCTATATAAAGTGTTGCTTGTAGCTTATTCTCTTTATAAAGTTCTCATATTATTTTTCTTATCAATACAATTTCCCTTTATTTCTGGCATGCTGCTTTAAATTTTGCATCTGAAATAGATAATGCTACGATAGACTGCTTTTGAGATATCCATGATACAGTACTCATACCAAGTTGAATTACATAACCTGTAGTAGATCTCCTAGTCTCACTATCCGCTGCATTATCTGCATCACTATATGCTTGTATATGTAAGTCTTTTTCTGTCTCTAATTTTGTTCCTATATTATTTGTAACTTTTAAGTAGTTAATGATTCTTTTTACACAGTTTCAATGCTAACTTGTTGGTTTCTCCATATATCTGCTTGCTCTATATAAGCTATATCTAGTCTTGTACTAATTGTTAGATACATGAGGCTTTCTATTGCCTCCCTTTATCGTACTCGTGTACATATTTCCCCATCGACCAATGAATTTAGATTCTGCCTGTCATCAGCAGGTATAGAAATCATGTGCGCTTATTCAAGTCAAAATCTCTCTATGATTCTTCGTGTATAGGCAGCCTGATGAAGAACAATCGATCTATCATACTTGCGATCAATTTGTATTACAAAAGATGTGTTAGCATTTAATACTGTAATCTCACATTCACTCTTTAGATTATTTATAATTTCATTAGCTGTTCCTGAATCTTTTGCTGCTATAAGACCATCATCTACATGTAAAGACAAGATTATGTTACGTCTCGAAAAGAGATTTCACGAGTGGCCGCTGTCACCAGTTCTTACTTGAAGAGTAAGAACGAATTTAGAGATTTCTCAACCGGTCACGACCTTGCAGTCGTTTACTCGGATAAGAGAAAGAAAGTCAATGCCTGTTTTTGGGTCAGCCTGCTTATCCAGTACTTTACCCGGGATAGGCTTTACTCGCGGATACCGGAGCGTCGGACGTCAATATGTCAAAGAAAACTCAACCCTGGATGTTAACCAAATCTTTAATTCTTACCTGGTTTCCGGTGCTGGCCAATGAGAGATACAATCCAAATATGTTGACTGAAATTGGCGTTTGAAGGAAGGGTGCAGTTGTTAAATCACAATCACAATGTAGAATAACAATATAGTATATTTTAAAATTTAAATTTAGATTTAAATTGTTACACAATAAACACCCTGTTGCACACACACACAATTATTAATGAACAATGTTGACGGAATATTAATTTGGTAATAAATAAAGGGCTTAGGCTTGCAAAGATTTATGATAGCAATAATAACTAAGAATAAAATGTTCGAAGAAAATGACTAAGTTCTATTAAACAGAGAGAGAGAACTTAGTAGCAAAATTTAAATGAACTGATTGTAAATCAGGCTAAGTCAAAATACCAAGTTAATATTCATAAACCGTTGATAATAGAACCAGATCACACACGATATTTAACAAACACAGGATTTAGATATACGCAGTAGTAGATTAATATAATATTACTTAAAATCAAAACTAAACGAACATCAGACAAATTTAAGAAACGTACTCAATAATTATATAAGGTGGACTTTATAAGTACACTTGGAGTACTAGAACAAAACTTAAGACAAATTTTTGACAAGTACCAAATGATTATATAAGATGGACTTATAAATGGACTTAGAAAATTATTACAAAACTACTCTTAGAAAAATCTTAGACACGTACTCAATTACTGTATATGGTGGACTTATAAATGAACTCAGAAAATTAGTACAAAACTAGACAATCTTTAGACCAAGTTTAGACACGTACTCGATGATAATTTAAGGTGGACTAACTTCGTGGACGAACGTAGCATCGCAAGAAGCGTCCGTTTCGGAAGAGTGGGAGTACCTCCCACTTACGCAAAAATGCTTCCTCCACTACTGACTTCCACACCGTGAGACCCAAGTCAAGGAGAAGAATTCGCTGACAAAAATATTAGTTACTATCAAGCGCGAATTCTTCGAAGAGAAATAGGTATTACTTACATTGGAATTTTATCAAGCGCGAATTCTTAGAAGAGAAATAAGTATTACTTACATTGGAATTTTATCAAGCGCGAATTCTCCGAAGAAAGATAAGTGTCAGTTACATTGGAATGTTATCAAGCGCGAGCTCCTGGGACTGCGCCGTCAGCAAAAATGCACGTGTAGACAGAATATGAGTAACGAATATAATATAATAAAGTATGAATATTTTATGCACATTGAAATAATAATTTAAAAACAATCATTCCATTATAACGTCGACCGATAAGTCAGTACTGGAAGAACGCAATGTCGGTATTACCGACATTTACTTATCGACTAAACTAGTTACCGACCGACACTGTCGGTAATGCAGATTTCTCTATGAACGACAATGGATTCTCAATACTCCAATTTATCCACTCTACAAAATACAATTTATCGATGGTCGTTCATAGGAAATACAGAATTATCTTTACATAGTATAATAACAATATGGAAAAGAAAAGCATAATTACCAAATATTTAAGTATATATAGCGTGAAAATAAGGTACATTAGCGCGAACGAAAATGATCTATTATAATTGATCTAATAACTAATGTACATACAAAGTATCGAATTTATATACTAAAACAAACAGTATAAAAAATTTTTCTCGCAAGGTTTACATAGTACTTATAGAACTATTTTCACGCAAAATTATACAAACTAAAGTTTAACAAATTACTTTTACGCAAAAATTAAACAGACTAATAATATTCAAATACGACAGAGTTTACCAAATTTAAAATTTTTGGGTGTAGTGCACGAAATTCGAATTTAGACGTCACTGGACGTGACACCTCCCCCTTAAGAAGAAGAACCATGGGATTTACTCCCGTGGTCTTCGCAACGAACGAAATTTCTGAGTGATTTCGTCATCCATATGAAATTGAACCCGCTTACCAGGTGTATTTTCTGTCTGGCAGCCTCTTGAATCCAAGGTAGGTTGGGCGGCCCCGGAGTCACCGCTTGAAGATTCTGGTGTCTCCGTGCGCACCGACTGAAGTTCAATTCCATTGTCCGAATTTTGAGTGGGCCGAGCATCCTTCCCGCGCCCCAAATGGAGGAGTAGGCTCGTGATTGAGCCCCAAACTGCACCCAACATATGTAAACTCCAACCATAAACTGTGTGCAGGGCGTACCCTCGAAGAACAGAGTCTATTATCAGTTTCACTACTTTAAAAATAAGCACAATTCCAAGAATAGCAGAACTGACCGTTCCGAATTTCAATAGACCGTTCCAAAGTTTAGAGGTCACACTTTCTGCTAATTCACTAACACCTTTTTCACCCACAAAATCCACAAGATTTAACGTGTCAACTTTCACTTTATGTCCAGCTGCTCCTCTTGCGATAGTGTTCAAAATAGACGGTTGCTCAACAGGGAACATTACATGGTCCCGGAGATCGTCCAAATCCGCCTGTGTATAAATCCCACTAGTCGCGAGCGATCCCGCATCGATGTATCTCCAGACCACGTCCGTGTCTGGCAGTAGAATTTGGGGATCCTTTACGTATGTTGGCTTTGGTAGCAGCTGATACCAGGTTCCCTCGATCAAATATTCCTGTGGCAGTAGTGCGCTGCACGGTACTTCAGTACCTTTTCTAACTAAAATTCTCGACTTTGGTTTTAAATAAACACTTAAATTTTGATATATCACGGGAAGTTCCCTATAACATAATTCCGAATGTCTTATTTTCACTGGAATAGGGGTGCACTTGACAATATGCGCGACTTCACCGGCCACCACCGCCATGTACCCCGGCCTCTTCATGACCGTGTACGCAAAAACATCTGGGAGAATGTTCGCAAATGCCAACGCGTTTCGAATAACCTGTTGTTCTAGGTTGCACTTCTGTTGTAAGATGTTTATATAGAGAGACTCCAGCTGGTCACGGTGGTGTTTCTCAACGTATACGAACTTTGAATTTATATAGGCAAACAAATCCATGTTTTCGGGTGTTATTTTTGCCTTTGACGTAAACGTATGACCACTTGTTGTTTCCAGGATAAAAAGTTTTGGATGTTCAGTTGTGACCAGAGTATACCCGCAAATGTGGAGCTCGTTTTTACCCATCAACGCGAAGGCAGTGTCTCCCTCCGTCACCGAGTACATTGTTGTAATATGTGAGATTGCGATCGATGACGTCACTTTGGTGGCGGACCCCTCATACAGTGCCGTATATCGTTCAAAATTACACGACGAACCGGGAACAACTGTCCAAAATGCACAACCGTTTTCGTCCGTGAAACACGTTCCTTCTGAAAAAGTGCACGATATATGTCCCCTAAGAGAAATCAAGTTCTCACCACTTTTCACTATTCCCGTGTATATTCTAATGTCTGTGCGCACTACACTTTGAACAACCACACTGTCCCACGTACCGTCGGTATCCGAATATTGGGTGCCTTGACACCTACCGTCGGTGGTAATGGAACCCGCTAACGTAACACTTCGAAAGTCTGTCGAGTTAACACGTAGTCCACTAATCTGTGTGAATGAGTTCAACGAAAGTGTACCGGTATTTATCATACTTTTACAAACGTTCGAAGACACTTCAAGTAAATAAATGCGGCGACCGTTATGAACCGCCGAGATATGCGAACTCATTCCACAGTAATAAATTGTTCTGTCTATTTCCACTCTGCACTGATATACGCGCACATTATCATAGTCTGTCAGCTGTAACAGCTGCACGTACGTCACCGACTTGTTGGGCGATGACACGGGTAGATTACACTCCCCGGTCTCCAGCAATGATACCGTGCTGATGTTGGCAGAATTTCCACCACAGTCGTAACCCAATAGAGCGAAGGCCGCCGTGACGCAACAAAGGATGACGTAGCAAACCTTGGAATTCATCCTTCCTGGTGATAATGTACAGTCAGTGGCAAAACAAACATATTAGCAGAAATATTTTGATACACAAATATTTACGAAATACGATTACTTTTTAGATTTTGACAATTTTAGCTTATCTTTATGAACAATCTTACTTTTACCTTTATAACTAATTTTGATGTTATTTTTGGGTAGCACTTCTAGGACCTGGTGGGGACCAGTATATTGGTTTCCCAATTTAGACGTTGGCTGTTTCAAAAGATAGACATCCTGACCAACTTTAAGATTTTGACCTCTAGCATTTTTATCATAATAATATTTAGATTTAATTTTAGCTCCCACCAAGTTCTGTCTTGCCGCCTTTTTGTGCGGTTCTTATTTTATTAACTAAATCCAAATAATATTCTAAGTAGGTATCTTCTAAATTGATTCCAGTTATAACATCTACTGATGGCACATTTGCCTGTTTACCAAAAACCAATTCATGAGGGGTGAATCTTGTTCCCTCATGCGTGCTAGTATTATAAGCGAACATTGCATGGGTGAGCCACTTATCCCACTCGCTTCTTTTATTAATATAATGTTTTAAATATTCAATAAGGACAATATGAGAACGTTCCAAAGATCCGTTCGATTGCGGATGAAATGCAGTGGTTTTAATCTGCTTACAATTATATTGTTTTGATATTGCCCTTAGTAAAGAACCTGTAAAATTTGTGCCCTGGTCTGTCAAAATTGATCGTGGAGCCCCGAAAATATTACAAAAGTTATGAACTAGACCTTCTGCGATGTCGACGGACGTAATTGATTTTAGAGGTACCGCAATGAAATATTTTGTTAGTGCATCCTGAATAGTGAGTACATATTTATTACCCATCCTTGTCTCCTGTAACGGGCCCACGATGTCCATGGCAATCTTGTCGAATGCCGCTCCTGGCGTATCGGTTAATATCATTGGCTCTTTGGATTTAATTCTAACTAATTTCTTAATTTGACAACTTTCACAAATATTTATAAATTCTTGAATATCTTTTTTCATATTTGGCCAATGATATTTTTGTCGAATACGATTATACGTTTTTGTCACACCTTTGTGACCACCGATAGGCGAGGAGTGGCATTCCGCTATAATGTCCTCCCTCTTTTCCGTCTCTGGAATAGATACTTCATTATTACAAACAACTATTTTACAGTTTTCATTTTCGAATGTATTAATAATTTTTCTCAAGATTTGTAACCATGAAATTCCGTCCAAACCCTGGGTCCTCGAGATGCTGACTGATGTTAACCCAAGCTCGCGTGTGACGGATAGCAAAGACCCAATAGCTTCAACCAGCGTTTCAAATTTAGTGGCATTTATTGCCCGTTCTTTAATGGGGATCGCGATTAGCTTATATTTGCCGAATTTCACCACTTTAGCGCGTCCCAGCACCAGTTCTTCGAATTTCGGAAGCTTATGTATTTTATTTAAAGTCTTTGCCCCTTCGTCACACGGAGTTCCGACTAGATCTGTAAAAATAACTAAATTATCGTGTCTTAAATTTAGCGAATCTCTTGTGACTCCTACATTGTCTGTTAGCATTCTTAAATGCGTGTTATGTTCGGTCTCAGTCTGCGGGGAGTAAAGTCTGTCATACGCGGATGAGTCATCCGTATCGTCGACGTCAGAGCCTTCATCGTCCGTTACCGTCCCTGTAACTGCATCGACCGTATCAGATGACGATGAAGTAAGACCAGTCACTCTGTCAGCTGTCTCGTTGACGTCACAGTCCCCGTCGTCGTCCGCAGTTTGTCTAATGTCAAATTTAGTAAGACTGTCGTCCGAATCGAACATATTTATTGGGAGAATGTTTTTACTCTCAACCGGATTTCGCGACAACGCATCTGCGTTCGAATTTGCAGTTCCAGATTTGTATACTATTTTAAATGAGTATTCTGCTAATTTTAGACCCCACTTAACAAGCCTAGATGTAGGATCCTTTACTGATTTCAACCATACTAACGGCCTGTGATCGGTTACCAGAACAAACTCTCTGCCGTACAAATATGGCCTAAAATAACTTGTCGCGTAAACTATTGCCAAAAGCTCCCTTTCAATTGTGGAGTAATTTCTTTCAGCCTGATTCAAAATTCGCGAACAGTAGGAAATAGGCAGATCCTTTCCAACAGGACCTTGGCTCAACACGGCACCGATTGCATAGCCGGATGCGTCTGTCGTTACGTTAAAAGGCAACTCAAAATTTGGATACTGCAAGATTGGTTCTTTACACAAAGAATCACGTAACGAGCAAAAAGCGTTTTCCTGGGCATTCTCCCAGCAAAACAAAACATCCTTTTTCAACAGATCCGTTAGCGGTTTGGCGACTTTAGAGAAGGCAGGAATGAACCTTCTGTAATAACCGGCGAGTCCCAAAAATTGACGAACTGATTTTGCGTTCCTCGGACGCGGAAATTCACGGACTGCCTCTAATTTCTTTGGGTCCGGTTTTACACCGTCTTCCCCAATAATGTGTCCTAAATAAATTACCTCCCGTCTCAGAAATTCGCATTTGTCGGGCTGTAATTTTAAATTTGCTTGACGAAGTCTGCGAGCGAGCTTATCAAATTTTATCTCATGCTCGTTAAGTGAACTTGCATAAAGAACGACATCGTCCAAGTAAACAAACATTTCTTCGCCTTGTAAACCGGTCAAGACATGATCCATCAACCGTTGAAAGGTTGCTGGCGCGTTCTTCAAGCCAAAAGGCATTCTACAAAATTCGAAATGACCATACGGGGTCGAGAACGCTGTCTTTTCGCGGTCATCCGGATGCATTCTAATTTGGTGAAATCCGGATTTCAGATCAAAAGTAGAAAAATATTTAGCCGCGCCGAGTTGATCCAAAATTTCGGTGATGTTGGGCAAAGGATATGCATCACCTACTGTTTTTTCATTAAGATTCCGGTAATCGATCACCATGCGCCATTGTTTATTACCTTTTGAATCCGCCTTTTTAGGAACAATCCATATAGGAGAATTATATGGAGAGATGGACGGCTTAATTATCCCGTCAACTAACATTTCTGAAGTCTGTTTCCTGATTTCTTCCTTGTGAACCGGGGGAAATCTATATTGTTTAGTATGCACGGGAACGCTATCAGCTGTTGTTATTTTATGTTCCAAAACATTAGTGCTCCCCAATGGTTCACCTGGCAAATGGAAGATATCGGCGTTTAACTCAATTAATTTTGAAACAGATTTTGCCTCTTCCGTATTCAGATGATCAAGGCGTAAGAGGGATTTCACGGATTCAACCCTGGAGGGTGAGGAAGGTGACTCGGAATTCGAAACATCTGATTTTGGAATTGGATCAGCGGAGTTGGAGGCAAATATTGTATGAATATTGCGTAGGAAACCGGATGGATCAGAGGTATTGGACGCTGAATTCGGAAGAGTACCAATACTATAATCCAATAATTCTACTTTAGGAATTGTCAAATCAACGGATTCAAAAGTCGTATTCGTTACTTTAATATACGCCTTTCCGTTTACGTTCCTAACTAAAGCCTCTCCTGCAAAAACTCCGGGCTGAAGATTCAAACGAGGGACATATCCCTCTGTAGTTTCGACATTATTAATATGAATAGAGCAAATTTTTGACATACGAGACGGAATATTAATTCTCTCCTCTTCTATAAATGAGATTACCTTTTTCCGAAATCTGAGGCATCTATTCTCATAGTCAACCAGAGCTGACCTTGACCTCAAGAAATCATTTCCCAAAATACCGTCCGTCTCGACAGGAAAATCATTCCTAACCAAATGAAATTTTACATACTCCCCGAACATGCAAATATTAGTAGATCCAAGGGTCAAATGACCACCGGGGAAATTCCTACTAAATGTAAAATTTCAGACTTATTTATTTTAATGTCCATTTGTAATTTATTAATCTTAATCAAATTTACTTGTGCGCCAGTGTCAATTAACAACGTCACGGTACCCGCCAGCTGTTTTGAGGTACTCGTGACAAGCGGAGCGGAGACCGTTGGTTCATACATTATTTTTCTGATGTCGACGGTCCTGCTTTTGCCGTCGGACTTGGTGGACGCGGACCCGGAGGGGGAACCCGACGCGCGTCCGTTACCGGCTTCCCCTCCCCGTTTCCCGCCACGCGTTTATTTTCGATGTATTTCAATTTCCTACAGTCGGCTTTAAAATGACCAAAATTTTTGCAATAATTACATCGTTTCGGAAATGAACCCTTAACGTTTCGAGGAGAATTACTTCTACTTCCGCTCGGTTCACTGCGATCTTTCCCTTTACTATTCTTTTTCCAACAATAGTTTTCACTATGTCCGCGCTTTCCACAAAAGTTGCATACCACAACCTGTCTAATCACCCTTACTTTTGGGTTACTGTCTTTAACGACCGACAACTTGTTCCTAGCCGCATCAGCCTGTATCTGTTTATCAATTTTTAAAAGACAAACCAACGCTGAGCTAAAATCGTGATATTTTTCAAAACGCAATGATGTGCGATACTCAGGAGAAAGGCCTCTTATAAAGGCGTCTAAACCCCTCCTCCTCTATTTTTCGTTCTACAGAGCGTTCCAATCTACCTAACTGCTTCGATTCTTCGTCAATGATCGACTGCGTCAAATCACGGATTCTACTAAAATAATCAAGGACGTGTTCGCCTGGTTTCTTAAATTCAGTTGCCAATTGTCCGCGATAGTAATTTGCGCCGTACGATGGTAAGAACGCGTCTTTCAAACGTTCAATTAACTGTTCCACTCTAGTTACTTTTATATGCTCAATAACGACGTAAGCATGCCCACTTAACTTCGAAATCAACGATCTGGTCAACGAGTTTTCTAATTCATCAGAATAATTTTCGGGCAACGAATCGAGAGCCCTCTTACATGCTCTCGCGAACTGGTTTACGGAAATATTGTGACCGTCAAACTTCGGAACCCCCTCCGTAATTTCACGAATTTTAATCGACAGGCAACCGCTTCGCGGTTGTGGGGTTGGCGGTCGCGAGGAGGCCAATGTACTCCTCAATAACTCGTTCTCTCGCCTAAGGCGATTCATTTCTAAATTATACTTATCCATATCGTCGACGGGCGTTATCGAACGTCTTCGCGCGGGAACTGGGCGAGGCGACCCGCCTCGGGAGACACCGGGCGTCCGGGATACTGTGATAAATGAATCCACCGGAGTACGCGTCCTCTCAAATCCTCGGAAGTCGCCCGAATATTCATCATCTGATCTTTGATTCTCTCCTCCCCCAATTTCTAATCTGCGCTCTCTTCGCGCTAGTTCCCGCCTTTG
This sequence comes from Polistes dominula, assembly GCF_049000335.1. NCBI lineage: Eukaryota > Metazoa > Arthropoda > Insecta > Hymenoptera > Vespidae > Polistes > Polistes dominula. The sequence goes on from NW_028300860.1 coordinate 58,679, forward strand.
TGCTTCGATTTCTGATTCCCTCTTGTCTAGTTCCTCCTGTCTTTTAAATATTTCTATTTGAACTTTGCCTAACTGCTCCTGAATCAGCATTATATCTTCCATCTTTCGTCTGATTTCACTTTCCTTATCCAAAAATTCCTTACTAGTTCCAATTGGAGATTCTGCTCCAGCGCGTGCACGTTCCGATGCCATTTTAAATAGTTAAAATTTAGTTTAAACAAACAAACAAAAAAAAAACAAAATTTATACGAAACAATCCGAAAGTCCAAGTAAGTAAACAGTAGCAAATATCCGACAAACTACGAGTATCGCGAGGTGACCAAACCGTATTGTTGGGCTATCCCACCGCTGTCACCAATTTTTATGTTACTTGTTACGTCTCGAAAAGAGATTTCACGAGTGGCCGCTGTCACCAGTTCTTACTTGAAGAGTAAGAACGAATTTAGAGATTTCTCAACCGGTCACGACCTTGCAGTCGTTTACTCGGATAAGAGAAAGAAAGTCAATGCCTGTTTTTGGGTCAGCCTGCTTATCCAGTACTTTACCCGGGATAGGCTTTACTCGCGGATACCGGAGCGTCGGACGTCAATATGTCAAAGAAAACTCAACCCTGGATGTTAACCAAATCTTTAATTCTTACCTGGTTTCCGGTGCTGGCCAATGAGAGATACAATCCAAATATGTTGACTGAAATTGGCGTTTGAAGGAAGGGTGCAGTTGTTAAATCAAATCACAATGTAGAATAACAATATAGTATATTTTAAAATTTAAATTTAGATTTAAATTGTTACACAATAAACACCCTGTTGCACACACACACAATTATTAATGAACAATGTTGACGGAATATTAATTTGGTAATAAATAAAGGGCTTAGGCTTGCAAAGATTTATGATAGCAATAATAACTAAGAATAAAATGTTCGAAGAAAATGACTAAGTTCTATTAAACAAGAGAGAGAGAACTTAGTAGCAAAATTTAAATGAACTGATTGTAAATCAGGCTAAGTCAAAATACCAAGTTAATATTCATAAACCGTTGATAATAGAACCAGATCACACACGATATTTAACAAACACAGGATTTAGATATACGCAGTAGTAGATTAATATAATATTACTTAAAATCAAAACTAAACGAACATCAGACAAATTTAAGAAACGTACTCAATAATTATATAAGGTGGACTTTATAAGTACACTTGGAGTACTAGAACAAAACTTAAGACAAATTTTTGACAAGTACCAAATGATTATATAAGATGGACTTATAAATGGACTTAGAAAATTATTACAAAACTACTCTTAGAAAAATCTTAGACACGTACTCAATTACTGTATATGGTGGACTTATAAATGAACTCAGAAAATTAGTACAAAACTAGACAATCTTTAGACCAAGTTTAGACACGTACTCGATGATAATTTAAGGTGGACTAACTTCGTGGACGAACGTAGCATCGCAAGAAGCGTCCGTTTCGGAAGAGTGGGAGTACCTCCCACTTACGCAAAAATGCTTCCTCCACTACTGACTTCCACACCGTGAGACTTCAAGTCAAGGAGAAGAATTCGCTGACAAAAATATTAGTTACTATCAAGCGCGAATTCTTCGAAGAGAAATAGGTATTACTTACATTGGAATTTTATCAAGCGCGAATTCTTAGAAGAGAAATAAGTATTACTTACATTGGAATTTTATCAAGCGCGAATTCTCCGAAGAAAGATAAGTGTCAGTTACATTGGAATGTTATCAAGCGCGAGCTCCTGGGACTGCGCCGTCAGCAAAAATGCACGTGTAGACAGAATATGAGTAACGAATATAATATAATAAAGTATGAATATTTTATGCACATTGAAATAATAATTTAAAAACAATCATTCCATTATAACGTCGACCGATAAGTCAGTACTGGAAGAACGCAATGTCGGTATTACCGACATTTACTTATCGACTAAACTAGTTACCGACCGACACTGTCGGTAATGCAGATTTCTCTATGAACGACAATGGATTCTAATACTCCAATTTATCCACTCTACAAAATACAATTTATCGATGGTCGTTCATAGGAAATACAGAATTATCTTTAATAGTATAATAACAATATGGAAAAGAAAAGCATAATTACCAAATATTTAAGTATATATAGCGTGAAAATAAGGTACATTAGCGCGAACGAAAATGATCTATTATAATTGATCTAATAACTAATGTACATACAAAGTATCGAATTTATATACTAAAACAAACAGTATAAAAATTTTTCTCGCAAGGTTTACATAGTACTTATAGAACTATTTTCACGCAAAATTATACAAACTAAAGTTTAACAAATTACTTTTACGCAAAAATTAAACAGACTAATAATATTCAAATACGACAGAGTTTACCAAATTTAAAATTTTTGGGTGTAGTGCACGAAATTCGAATTTAGACGTCACTGGACGTGACAATTAGTTTGTTACCTTTAATACTTGTAATTATAAGTTGATATGCTGCCGTTACTTTAAGTCCATATTTCTCTACAGATTTAGTAAACTTTTCATTCTAATACCTTGAGTTTTGCTTTAAACAATGCAATGTTTTCGTTTATTTGCATATTCTGTTTGTACTATCATCAAAACATTAAGTATGTCGAATATATATATCTTAATCCAAATTTGGATATAAAAAGGCTATCTTAACGTCGTTATTACTTCCATATTTTGATAAAAGTGTGTTCTTTTCAAAAATTTTAATAGTTTTTTTGTAGATTTACTGAATCAAAGTAGAAATTTTCGTTTTAACAAAATTTGTAAAAAATTTCATGGAAAAAATCCCCCGCTTCAATAAGTTCGTCGGTTAGAATGATTTTCCGATTTTCCGATAAAACTTTTAATCTGTTCGCTGAGGTAATAAGCCTCTGCATCATTTATTCTCCTCCTTCACTTTCTCTCTCCCTCTCTCTCTATCTCTTTCTCTCTGCTACTATTCTTGTGCGTTATCGTATATAATATTTGATTCATTGAATAAAACCGTTCTTAGAGATAATCAAATAAAAAAGGAGAATTCCTTCGTCCATTCCGGCTTTGTCATTGGTTATCGATTGTTCAAGAAAACTCGCTTATACGCCCGCGATGAATAGAATTACTAAAAGTACAATAGTTACATTGTTTCGACAATGGTCCTAAAAACCTCACACTAGCAACACTATCGCGTTCTAGTGGAAAAATTTCTTCTAGTGGAAAAAAAGAAAGAAAAAGAGAAACTAGTGGGGAAATCGGAAACTTCGAGAATAAGATACGAGAATAAAAGGGGTAGAGAAATTTGGTCTTTATTTTCGAAGGGAACGTAGAAGGAAAGATACGCTGTTCTTTTCGAAATTACAGAATTTAGAAAAAGGATAAGTAGAAATTATTATAAGAAAATAGAGGTTTATCTTTCTCAGATTAAAGAAGATATAAACAAGAGTAAAAAGGAATTGTTGAAGAGAAAGATAGTTGTCTTTCGTGAAATTAAGGAAATTATGAAAACGAACGAGAAGAAATTATTTTAAAAAAGGAAGCTTTTCTATCTCAGATAATAAAAGATAACAATCAGAATGATATGAAATTAGTGAAGAATGAAGATGCTTTTCTTAGTCATGTTGAGAAAGCTATTACAAAGAAAGAGATGAGAAGATTATTAAAGATTGCGTCATTACTTTGGGCGATTAAAAGAGATAATATAAATAAGATGGAATCAATGATAAAAATGAAACTTTTTCTTAGTAAGGTTATAAAATCTAAGAAAAATTATTACATGAAATTAATAAAGACAAAATTAACTTTTGATTTTGAGGTTGGAAAAGATAAGATGAAAAATAAGATAAAATTATTAAGAAAAACAGATGCTTTTATTCTTGGAATTGAAGAAGATAAAAAAAATAATGAGAAGGATTTAATGGAGAAAAAGAGTTCTTTTCTATTAGATATTAACAGAGATGAGATACCCGCTGATATGAAAATAGCAGCAAAAGAAAAATTTTTTCTCTCTGAGGTTACATATGTTCAAAATAATATGGAATTAGTGGAACGACAGAAGAGTTTTTTTCTTGAAATTAAGAAAGATATGATACAGAATGGGGAGATATTAATACACAAAATGAGAAATTTTCTTTTTGAGTTTAAAAATAATATGGAAAAGAATGAGATAATATTACGTAGAAAAATAGATGCTTTTCTTTTTAGGTTAAAGAAGATAAGAAAGAGAATGAGAAAAGAAATGGATGGAGAAAATAGAGAAGCATACCGTGAGAAATTTTATCAAATTTGAAGAATATCAGAGAAAAAGTTGGAAAATAAGAGAAAAGAAGAAAAGAAGAAATAAAAATAAGTGGCGCTTACGAGAAGATTCGCAATTGCTAAATGCATTAGCAAATCACACATCCTTAATTTTGATGATTTACGACAATACATGATCAGAAGTTTTACGCTGATATTTTTAATTCCTGAAATTCCCATCAAAACGCTGTAGGTAATAATGCCAACGTTGAACATCATGTCTATTTGTAATTCGAATTCTTCGATCGAATTCATTCTTGGATCCAACCATTATGTACTGATCTCATTCATTTATTATCTGTACTTTTTACAAATTTAACAACGATTATTGAAATTATTTTATCGTAACGTGGAATAATAAAATACAAAGTTTAATCAATGTATGAATACTTTCTCCACACTCTATATTATGTCTATATTATATTTTAGGATTGGTTTATTTATTAGCTATATCAGAACTTTTTGTATGCTTGTAGAATAAAATTTAATAATAAGTTTATATATTATGACTCTTTTGTAAGGATCGGATAAATGACCTGGACGCAGCGAGGGTCACCGTTGTAAAAACGCGAATAGGAGAAATAAACGTTTAAAGTTTTGGTAACTTACTAAAAGCGCTACGGCGCGCTCCGTTTAAACTACTACAGTTTCGTAAATAAGGCGCGGATCTTTACCAAAATTTAAAGAGATATTTTTGAAATAATATTCTTTCAGAAAATAGAAAAAAAAATCGATATTTTTATTGACGTGTCCCCTTAAGTTAGAAAAATATTTTTTTATAAAAGTAAACTTAATTAAAAAAAATTTTTTTTTTAAATAATCTTCTTAGAAAATTTTAGAAGTAAATATCTTGTTTTTCACCCTGCTTTTTAGACGAAAAATCGTATATTTACAGGTGTTGTAAAAAAAAACTTAAGAATTTCTTGGAATTGGAATATCTCTTTTGATTATTCGCATTTATTTTGAATTTCCCCGTATAACCTTAGCGCGTCCAGATACACCCTTCTTTCTCGCAAATACAAAAAAAACTGCGATGCAAGAAATAAATTTAAAAAAATAGAAAAAAATATTGGACTGAAGATAGATAAATATTTTATGGTACATTATCCATGTAAAAAGACAAAGAGAAATTTAAGGCTTCGTTCTTATGTTAAATAATATTTTGATTAAACGTTAAAAGGATTAAGGTTTAATAAATTCAAAATATCCTTTTAATTGCAAAAAGGAGAAAGGATAACCTTTAACTGATTCAAAAATATGAGAATATTCTTATGATTAAATATTTTAATTTATAAGGTGTTTTATTTTGCAATAAAATTACTACCTGTAAATATATGATATCCACGTACGCACGTACGTACGTTCATGCGTTCATTTACCTGCCTGTTTGAATGAGTAAGCATGTATTTAAACAAAAAAAAGGGAAGTTTGAAAGGAAGGAAATAGTATTTTAATAAAATCAACTATTTTTAGAATTATTTATGAAAGTTTATTACTAAAGTAAATTCATTGATTAGTAAGCAACATTAAATTTGGTAATTACGACACCACCCTATTCTAGCAACTTAACTCTCCTTTCCTTTTCCTTTTTTTTCTCATCATCTCTTACTCTTTCACACTCTTTCTTGGTCTTTCTCTACAAATATGGCTTTTAAATAACCACCGTATTGTCGTCTTTGTAATTAAAATATCGAATCCTTACTTTTTTTAACAGCTCTAAAATACGATAGGCCCAGTTGTCCATTTACGTGTCACTCTATATACATTTGCATCTGTTAATTTCTGCTTTTTTTGCGAAATCTCTTCCAAACTTTTAATTCTTTCCTTTAAAGCTTAATTTCCTAATTTTTTTTACTGGCTTTATAGTTTACAGCTTTTAACCTGTTGACGAATTACGATGATACTGATAAGATTGATAAACATATCACAACAATGGTCTTAATAAATTTATTTTCTTCGAGTAGGTATCTGTTATTATTTTTTTAAGAGCATGTATTTTTATTAAAATTGTAAAAGGTTTAAATCGTTTGTTTTCTAACAAATTTTTGAGATAATATTATTAGTAGTTTCTATTTTTAAAAATTCGATTGTATGTTCGACAACTGTTTTTTTTTAACTACGAATTTACAGATAATTTAAATTAATAAACATTTGAATTAATACGACTTTCTTAGTTTCTGTCATTTGTATTGTAAGAATTTAGGGTATTTCCGATAAGTCTGTAGGGTAGGGCTTGATCATATTGTAGGGTATTTTAATAAGTCCGTAGGTTATTTCCGATAAGTCCGTAGGTTATTTCCGATAAGTCCGTAGGGTATTTCATATAAGTCCGTTGGGCCGGATAAGTCCGTAGAGTATTTCCAAAATGTCTGCTTGGTAGGGCCTGATAAGTTCGTAGGGTATTTTTGATAAGTACGTAGGGTATTTCGGATAAGTTTGTAGCGTAAGGCCTGATAAGTCCGTAAGGTAGGGCCTGATAAGTCCGTAGGGTATTTTTGATAAGTACGTAGGGTATTTCCGATAAGTCCGTACTGTATTTCCGATAAGTCTGTAGGGTATTTGAATAAGTCCGAAGGGCATTTCCGATAAGTATGTAGGATAGGGCAAGATAAGTCCGTATGGAATGTCCTGATAAGTCCGTAGGGATTTTAAGACAAATCTGTAGGGTATTTCCGATAAGTCCTTAGTGTAGGACTTGGTAAATCCGTAGGGTATTTCCGAAAAGTCCGTAGGGTATTTTATATAGGTTTGTAGGTCCTGATAAGTCCGAAGGGTATTTCCTATAAGTCCGTAGGGTATTTATGATATGTCCTTAGGGCATCTTTAAAAAGTCAGAAGGGTATTTTTTATTTGTCCAAAGGGTATTTCCGAGAAGAATGTAGGGTATTTCCGATAAGTCTGTAGGGTAGGGCTTGATAAGATTGTAGGGTATTTTCGATAAGTCCGTAGGGTATATCACATAAATCCGTAGGGCCGGATAAGTCCGTAGAGTATTTCCGAAATGCCTGTAGGGTAGGGCCTGATAAGTCCAAAGGCTATTTCCGTTAAGTCCGCACGGAAGAGCCTGATTAGTCTGTAGAGTATTTCCGATAAGTACGTAGGGTAGGGCCTGATAAAATAGTAGGGCATTTTCCATAAGTCCGTAGAGTATTTCCGATAAGTCGGTAGGCTTTTTCCGATAAGTCCGTAAGGTACAGCCTGATAAGTCCGTAGGGTATTTTTGATAAGTACGTAAGGTATTTCCGATAAGTCTGTATTGTAAAGCTTGATAAATCCGTAGGTTAGGGCCTAAAAAGTCCGTAGGGTAAGGACTGATAAAACCGTAGGGTAGTTCCGATAAGATCTTAGGCTATTTTCGATAAGTCCGTAGATTATTTCCGATAAGTCCGTATTGTATTTTCGATAAGTCCGTAGGGTATTTCTAAAAAGACTGTAGGTGATTTCCGATAAGTACTAGAATTTGTCATGTAAGTCCGTCAGGCCTGATAAGTTCAGAGGTCATTTCCTATAAGTCCGTAGGCTAGGGCCTGACAGGTCCGTAGTGTATTTCTCATACGTCTGTAGGTTATTTCCGATAAGTCCCTAGGGTAGGGCCTGACAATTCTTTAGGCTATTTCCTATGAGTCCTCAGGGTATTTCCGATAAGACCATAGGGTATCGCCTTATAAGTCCGTAGGCTATATCCGATAGGTCTGTAGTGTATTTCAGATAAGTCTGTACGGTAGGGCCTGATAAAACCTTAGGGTATTTCCGAAAAATATGTAGGGTATTTTCGATAAGTCTGAAAAGTCTAGCTTGATAAGTCTGTAGGTTATTTCCGATAAGTCCTTAGTGTATTTCATATATATTTGAAAGGCCTGATAAGTCTGTAGGGTATTTCAAATAAGTCTGTACGGTAAGGCCTGTAAGTCCGTAACGTATTTCCAATAAGTCTGTATGTATTTCCGATAAGTCCGTAGGGTATTTCAGATAAGTCTGTAGTGTAGGATCTCATATGTCCGTAGGGTATTTCAGATAAATCCGTTATGTAGGGCCTGATAAATCTGTAGGGTACTTCCGATACGACCGTATGGTAGGGCTTGATAAGTCCGTAGGGTATTTCCGATAAGTCCGTAGGGAATTTCCGATAAGTCCGTGGTTTTTTTCCGATAATTCTGTAGAGTATTTCCTATAAGACTGTAATTTATTTTCGATAAGTCCGTAGGAAATTCCTGATAAGTCAGTAGAGTAAGAACTGATAAGTCCGTACGGTATTTCCGATAAGTCCGTTGGGTATTGCCTGATAAGTCCGTAACGTATTTCCGATAAGTCCGTAGGGTATTTCCGATTAGTCCGTAGAGTACTTCCAATAAGTCCGCAGGGTATTTCCGATGAGTGCGTAGGGTATTTCCGATAAGACCATATGGTATTTCCGATAAGTCCGTAGGGAATTTCCCATAAGTCTGTAGGGTATTTCTGATAGGTCCGTATAGTAGGGCCTGATAATTCGGCAGGGTATTTTCGATAAGTGCATATGGTATTTCCGATAAGTCCGTAGGGTATTTCCGATAAGTCAGTAGGGTGGGAACTGATAAGTACGTATGGTATTGCCTGATAAGTCAGTAGGGAATTTCCGATAAGTCCATAGGGTAGGGCCTGATAAGTCCGGGGGAAAGGGCCTGATAATTCCGTACGGTAGGGCCTGATAAGTAAGTAACTTATTTTTGATAAGACCGTTTTTATTTCCGATAAGTTCGTAAGGTATTACTGATAACTCCGTAAGTTATTTTAGATAAGTCCGCAGGGTATAACATATAAGTCGATAGGACCTGATAAATCCGTAGGGTATTACCGGTAAGTTCGTAGGGCATTTCCGAAAAGTCCGTAGGGTATTTCATATAAGTCTGTAGGGCGTTAAAATTCCGTAGGTTTTTTCGATAAGTCTGTAGGGTATTTCCGATATGTCCGTAGGGTATTTCCGTTTAGTCCTTAGGTTTTCCAAAAAGTCTGCAGGGTATATTCGATAAGTCCGTAGAGTATTTTCGATAAGCCCATAGGTTATTTCCTATAAGCCTTAGGGTATTTCCGATAAGTCCGTAGAGTATTTCATATAAGTCTGTAGGGCGTGACGAGTCCGTGGGGTTTTTCCGATAAGTCTGTAGGGTATTTCCGATAAGTCCATAGGTTATTTCCGATAATTTCTTAAGGTATTTCCTATAAGTCCTTAGGGTAGTGCCTGATAAGTCCGAAATGTATTTTTGATACGTCCGTTGGGTATTTCCGATAAGTCCCTAGGCTATTTCTGATAATTCCGTAGGGTACTTTCGATAAGTCCGTAGGGTATTTCCGATGAGTGCGTAGGGTATTTCCGATATTCTAGGGAGAATTTCTGATAAGTCCGTAGTTTAGGGCCTCATAAGACCGTAGGGTATTTCCGATTAGTCCGTAAGGTATTTCATATTAGTCCGTATTGCGTGACACGTCCGTAAAGTATTTCCGATAAGTCCGTAGAGAATTTCCGATAAGTCAGTAAGGTGGGAACTGATAAGTCCGTACGGTATTTCCGATAAGTCCGTAGGGTATTTCCGATAAGTCCGTAGGTTATTTCCGTTTAGTCCGTAGGGTATTTTATATAAGTCTGTAGAGCATTACGAGTCCGTAGGGTTTTTCCGATAAGACTGTAGGGTATTTCATATAAGTCTGTAGAGCATTACGAGTCCGTAGGGTATTTTCGATATTACTGTACGGTAGGGCCTGATAAAACCGTAGGGTATTCCTGATAAATTCGTAGGGTATTTCATATAAGTCTGTAGAGCATTACGTGTCCGTAGGGTTTTTCCGATAAGACTGTAGGGTATTTCCGATAGTCCGTAGGGAACTCCCGATAAGTCTGTAGGGTATTTCCGATAAGTCCATATGATATTTCCGATAAGTCCGTAGGTTATTTTCGTTTAGTCCGTAGGGTATTGCCTTATAGGTCCCTAGTCTATTTCCGATAAGTCCGCAGGGTATCTCCAATAAGTGCGTAGGGTATTTCCGATAAGTGCATATGGTATTTCCGATAAGTCCGTAGGTTATTTCCGTTAAGTCCGTAGGGTATTTCCGATAAGTCAGTAGTGTAGGAACTAATAACTCCGGCGAGAATTTCCGATAAGTCCGTAGTGCAGTGTCTGATAAGTCCGAAATGTATTTTTGATAAGTACGTAGGGTACTTCAGATAAGTCCGTCAGTTATTTCTGATAAGTCCCTAGGGTATTTCCGATAAGTCAGTAGTGTAGGAACTAATAACTCCGGCGAGAATTTCCGATAAGTCCCTAAGCTAGGGCCAAATAGGTCCGTAGGAAATTTCCGATAAGCGCGTAGGGATTTTCCGATAAGTCCGTTAGGTAGGGCCTGATAAATCCGAAATGTATTTCTGATAAGTCCGTAGGGTATTTCCGATAAGTCCATAGGTTTTTTTCGATAATTTCGTAGGGTATTTCCTATAAGTCCTTAGGGTAGTGCCTGATAAGTCCGAAATGTATTTTTGATAAGTCCGTTGGGTATTTCCGATAAGTCCCTAGGCTATTTCCGATAATTCCGTAGGGTATTTTCGATAAGTCTGTAGGGTTTTTCCGAAAGGTCTGTAGGGTATTTCTGATAAATCAGGTTTGTAGGGCCTGATAAGCCCGTAGTGTTTGACCAGATAAGTCCGTAGGGTATTTCCGATAAGTCAGTAGGGTAGGAACTGATAAGTCCGTAGGGTAGGGCCTGATATGTCGGTAGTGTAGGGCAAAATAAGTCCGTTGGGTATTTTCGATAAGTGCGTAGGGTATTTCCGATAAGTCCATAGGTTGTTTCTAAAAATTTAGTAGGGTATTTTCGATAACTCCCTATGGTAGTGCCTGATAAGTCCGAAATGTATTTTTGATAAGTACGTAGGGTACTTCCGATAAGTCCATAGGTTGTTACCTATAAGTCAATCACAACGTAGAATAACAATATAGTATATTTTAAAATTAAAATTTAGATTTAAATTGTTACACAATAAACACTTTGTTGAACATACACACAATTAATAATGAACAATGTTAACGGAATATTAATTTGGTAATAAATAAAGGACTTAGGCTTGCAAAGATTTATGATAGCAATAATAACTAAGAATAAAATGTTCAAAGTCAATGACTAAGTTCTATTAAACAAGAGAGAGAGAACTTAGTAACAAAATTTAAATAAACTGATTGTAAATCTACCTAAGTTATAGTACCAAGTTAATACTCATAAATCGTCGATAATCGATTTAGATCACACCAGGCAAATGCCGTTCAACTCACGAACACACGATTTAGATATACGCAGTAGTAGATTATTATAATACTTAAAATCAAAACTAAACGAACATTAGACAAATTTAAGAAACGTACTCAATAATTATTTAAGGTGGACTTTATAAGTACACTTGGAGTACTAGAACAAAACTTAAGACAAATTTTTGACACGTACTAAATGATTATATTAGATGGACTTATAAATGGACTTAGAAAATTATTACAAAACTAGACAACTCTTAGAAAAATCTTAGTCACGTACTCGATGATAATTTAAGGTGGACTGACTTCATGGACGAACGTAGCATCGCAAGAAGCGTCCGTTTCGGAAGAGTGGGAGTACCTCCCACTTACGCAAAAATACTTCCTCCACTACTGACTTCCCCACCGTGAGACCCAAGTCAAGGAGAAAAATTCGCTGACAAAAATATTAGTAACTATCAAGCGCGAATTCTTCGAAGAGAAATAAGTGTTACTTTCATTGGAATTTTATCAAGCGCGAATTCTCCGAAGAAAGATGTGTCAGTTACATTGGAATGTTATCAAGCGCGAACTCCTGGAACTGCCCCGTCAGTAAAAGAATGTGCAGACAGAATACGAGTAACGAATATAATAAAGTATGAATATTTTATGCACATTGAAATAATAATTTAAAAACAATCATTTCATAATAACGTCGACCGATAAGTCAGTACTGGAAGAACGCAATGTCGGTATTACCGACATTTACTTATCGACTAACCTAGTTACCGACCGACACTGTCGGTAATGCAGATTCCTCTATGAACGACAATGGATTCACAATATTCTAATTTATCCATTCTACAAAATACAATTTATCGATGGTCGTTCATAGGAAATATAGAATTATCTTTACAAAGAATAATAACAATAAGGAAAAAAAAAGTATAATTATCAAATATTTAAGTATATAGCGTGAAAATAAGGGACATTAGCGCGAACGAAAATTATCCATTATGATTGATCTAATAACTAATGTACATACAAAGTATCGAATTTATATACTAAAACAAACAGTAGGAGATACATGTTTATATATATATATATATATAAAGAAAAAGAAAAAATTTGTCTCGCAAGGTTTACATAGTACTTATAGAACTATTTTCACGCAAAATTATACGAACTAAAGTTTAACAAATTATTTTTACACAAAAGTTAAATAGATTAATAATATTCACATACGACAGAGTTTACCAAATTTAAAACTTTTGTGTGTAGTGCACTAAATTCGAATTTAGACGTCAATGGACGTGACAAGTAATATAATCGATTTTTTATCATAGAAAATATATGTATATCTTAAAAAACAAAAAATTTTCGATATTCTTACATCAGATCTTTGTAGACTAAGAAACTTTTCTATAATGCAGTTAATCTGCAGATATCATTAGATTGTTAAATAATGTGAATTGTAATTCCCACATTTTTCTTGTTATACTATCGATTTAGAATTACAAAATTTCTTTTTATTAAAGATATAAGGATCATATATTATATTAGCATATCATTTTTGTAATCCTAAAGTTTATCTCTTACCTAGTAAAGAAACATACAAACGCTAATTGTATGCGAAAATTACATACATTTTTAAATATAATACCTGTAATATAATTGATTTTTTATAATAGGAAATATATATATATCTAAAAAAACGAACAATTTTCGATATTCTTACATCGGATTTTTGTAGACTAAATAATTTTTTTATAATACAGTTAATCTGCAAATATCATTAGATTGATGATTTATGTACAATGTAATTCTAACATTTTTTTTGTAATTTTATCGATTTTAAAAACAAAATTTCTGTTTATTAAAGATATAAGAATGATCTAATGTATTAGCTTACCATATGTGAAATCCTATAATTTTTCTCCAACGCAGTAAAGAAAAATATAGACGCTAATTGTAAGCAAAAATTACGTACATTTTTCAACATAAAACAGAAATTAAATATATTTTTTATCATAGGAAATATGTGTTTACCTAAAAAAACGAAAAATTTCCGATATTCTTACATCGGATTTTTGTAGACTAGGTAATTTTTCTATAATGCAGTTAATCTGCAAATATCATTAGATTGCTAAATAATGTGCAATGTATTTCCCACATTTTTCTTGTAATTTTATCGATTTAGAATGACAAAATTTCTTTTTATATAAGATATAAGAATCATCTAATGTATTAGCATATCATTTTAGTAATCCTATATTTTTTCTCTAACGCAGTAAAGAAACATACAAACGCTAATTGTATGCGAAAATTACATACATTTTTCAACATAAAAACCGTAATATAATCGATTTTTTATAATAGGAAATATACGTATATCTAAAAAAAAACGATAAATTTGCGATATTCTTACTTCGGATTTTTGTAGACTAAGTAATTTTTTTATAATACAGTTAATCTGCAAAAATCATTAGCTTGATGATTTATGTACAATGTAATTCCAATATTTTTCTTGTAATTTAATCGATTTTAAAAAACAAAATTTTTTTTTATTAAAGATATAAGAATCATCTAATGTATTAGCTTATCATATGTGAAATCCTATAATTTCTCTCTAACGCAGTATAGAAACATACAGACGCTAATTGTATGCGAAAATTACATACATTTTTCAACATAAAAACCGTAATAAAATCGATTTTTTATAATAGAAAATATGTGTACGCATAAAAAAACGAAAAATTTCCGATATTCTTACATCGGATTTTTGTAGACTAGGTAATTTTTCTATAATGCAGTTAATCTGCAAATATCATTAGATTGCTAAATAATGTGCAATGTATTTCCCACATTTTTCTTGTAATTTTATCGATTTAGAATGACAAAATTTCTTTTTATATAAGATATAAGATCATCTAATGTATTAGCATATCATTTTTGTAATCCTATATTTTTTCTCTAACGCAGTAAAGAAACATACAAACGCTAATTTTATGGGAAAATTACATACATTTTTAAATATAATACCTGTAATATAATTGTTTTTGTATCATAGGAAATATGTGTTTGCCTAAAAAAACGAAAAAATTCCGATATTCTTACATCGGATTTTTGTAGACTAAGTAATTTTTCTATAATGCAGTTAATCTGCAAATATCATAAGATTGCTGAATAATGTGCAATGTAATTCCCACATTTTTCTTGTAATTCTATCGATTTAGAAATACATAATTTCTTTTTATTAAAGATATAAGAATCATCTAAAAAATTAGCATATCATTTTCGTAATCCTATAGTTTTTCTCTTACGTAGTAAAGAAACATACAAACGCTAATTGTATACGAAAATTACACACATTTTTCAAAAAAAAACCGTAATATAATCGATTTTTTATAATAGGAAATATATGTATATCTAAAAAAACGAAAAACTTTCGATATTCTTACATCTGATTTTTGTAGACTAAGTAATTATTTTATAATACAGTTAATCTGCAAATATCATTAGATTGATGATTAATGTACAATGTAATTTCAAAATTTTTCTTGTAATTTTATCGATTTTAAAAACAAAATTTCTTTTTATTAAAGATATAAGAATCATCTAATGTATTAGCTTATCATATGTGAAATCGTATAATTTTTCCTTAACGCAGTAAAGAAACATACAGACGCTAATTGTATGAAAAAATTACGTACATTTTTCAACATAAAACAGTAATTAAATAGATTTTTTATCATAGGAAATATGTGTATGCATAAAAAAACGAAAAATTTCCGATATTCTTACATCGGATTTTTGTAGACTAGGTAATTTTTCTATAATGCAGTTAATCTGCAAATATCATTAGATTGCTAAATAATGTGCAATGTATTTCCCACATTTTTCTTGTAATTTTATCGATTTAGAATGACAAAATTTCTTTTTATATAAGATATAAGAATCATCTAATGTATTAGCATATCATTTTAGTAATCCTATATTTTTTCTCTAACGCAGTAAAGAAACATACAAACGCTAATTGTATGCGAAAATTACATACATTTTTCAACATAAAAACCGTAATATAATCGATTTTTTATAATAGGAAATATACGTATATCTAAAAAAAAACGATAAATTTGCGATATTCTTACTTCGGATTTTTGTAGACTAAGTAATTTTTTTATAATACAGTTAATCTGCAAAAATCATTAGCTTGATGATTTATGTACAATGTAATTCCAATATTTTTCTTGTAATTTAATCGATTTTAAAAAACAAAATTTTTATTTATTAAAGATATAAGAATCATCTAATGTATTAGCTTATCATATGTGAAATCCTAAAATTTTTCTCTAACGCAGCAAAGAAACATACAGACGCTAATTTTATGCGAAAATAACATACATTTTTTAATATAATACCTGTAAAAAAATCGAATTTGTATCATAGGAAATATGTGTTTACCTAAAAAAACGAAAAATTTCCGATATTCTTACATCGGATTTTTGTAGACTAGGTAATTTTTCTATAATGCAGTTAATCTGCAAATATCATTAGATTGCTAAATAATGTGCAATGTAATTCCCACATTTTTCTTGTAATTTTATCGATTTAGAATGACAAAATTTCTTTTTATATAAGATATAAGAATCATCTAATGTATTAGCATATCATTTTAGTAATCCTATATTTTTTCTCTAACGCAGTAAAGAAACATACAAACACTAATTAAATACGAAAATTACATACATTTTTCAACATAAAAACCGTAATATAATCGATTTTTTATAATAGGAAATATACGTATATCTATAAAAAAACGATAAATTTTCGATATTGTTACATCGGATTTTTGTAGACTAAGTAATTTTTTTATAATACAGTTAATCTGCAAAAATCATTAGCTTGATGATTTATGTACAATGTAATTCCAATATTTTTCTTGTAATTTAATCGATTTTAAAAAACAAAATTTTTTTTTATTAAAGATATAAGAATCATCTAATGTATTAGCTTATCATATGTGAAATCCTATAATTTCTCTCTAACGCAGTATAGAAACATAAAGACGCTAATTGTATGCGAAAATTACATACATTTTTCAACATAAAAACCGTAATATAATCGATTTTTTATAATAGAAAATATGTGTACGCATAAAAAAACGAAAAATTTCCGATATTCTTACATCGGATTTTTGTAGACTAGGTAATATTTCTATAATGCAGTTAATCTGCAAATATCATTAGATTGCAAAATAATGTGCAATGTAATTCCCACTTTTTTCTCTAATTTTATCGATTTAGAATGACAAAATTTCTTTTTATATAAGATATAAGAATCATCTAATGTATTAGCATATCATTTTTGTAATCCTATATTTTTTCTCTAACGCAGTAAAGAAACATACAAACGCTAATTTTATGGGAAAATTACATACATTTTTAAATATAATACCTGTAATATAATTGATTTTGTATCATAGGAAATATGTGTTTGCCTAAAAAAACGAAAAAATTCCGATATTCTTACATCGGATTTTTGTAGACTAAGTAATTTTTCTATAATGCAGTTAATCTGCAAATATCATAAGATTGCTGAATAATGTGCAATGTAATTCCAACATTTTTCTTGTAATTCTATCGATTTAGAAATACATAATTTCTTTTTATTAAAGATATAAGAATCATCTAAAAAATTAGCATATCATTTTCGTAATCCTATAGTTTTTCTCTTACGTAGTAAAGAAACATACAAACGCTAATTGTATACGAAAATTACACACATTTTTCAAAAAAAAACCGTAATATAATCGATTTTTTATAATAGGAAATATATGTATATCTAAAAAAACGAAAAACTTTCGATATTCTTACATCTGATTTTTGTAGACTAAGTAATTATTTTATAATACAGTTAATCTGCAAATATCATTAGATTGATGATTAATGTACAATGTAATTTCAAAATTTTTCTTGTAATTTTATCGATTTTAAAAACAAAATTTCTTTTTATTAAAGATATAAGAATCATCTAATGTATTAGCTTATCATATGTGAAATCGTATAATTTTTCCTTAACGCAGTAAAGAAACATACAGACGCTAATTGTATGAAAAAATTACGTACATTTTTCAACATAAAACAGTAATTAAATAGATTTTTTATCATAGGAAATATGTGTATGCATAAAAAAACGAAAAATTTCCGATATTCTTACATCGGATTTTTGTAGACTAGGTAATTTTTCTATAATGCAGTTAATCTGCAAATATCATTAGATTGCTAAATAATGTGCAATGTAATTCCCACATTTTTCTTGTAATTTTATTGATTTAGAATGACACAATTTCTTTTTATATAAGATATAAGAATCATCTAATGTATTAGCATATCATTTTTGTAATCCTATATTTTTTCTCTAACGCAGTAAAGAAACATACAAACGCTAATTGTATGCGAAAATTACATACATTTTTCAACATAATAACCGTAATATAATCTATTTTTTATCATAGAAAATATATGTATATCTAAAAAAAACGATAAATTTTCGATATTCTTACATCGGATTTTTGTAGACTAAGTAATTTTTTTATAATACAGTTAATTTGCAAAAATCATTAGCTTGATGATTTATGTACAATGTAGTTCCAATATTTTTCTTGTAATTTAATCGATTTTAAAAAACAAAATTTTTTTTTATTAAAGATATAAGAATCATCTAATGTATTAGCTTATCATATGTGAAATCCTATAGTTTTTCTCTAACCCAGTAAAGAAACATACAAACGTTAATTGTATGCGAAAATTACAAACTTTTTTCAACATAAAACAGTAATTAAATAGATTTTTTATCATAGGAAATATGTGTATGCCTAAGAAAACGAAAAATTTCCGATATTCTTACAGCGGATTATTGTTAACTAAGTAATTGTTCTATAATGCAGTTAATCTGCAAATATCATTAGATTGCTGAATAATGTGTGTCACGTCCAGTGACGTCTAAATTCGAATTTCGTGCACTACACCCAAAAGTTTTAAATTTGGTAAACTCTGTCGTATTTGAATATTATTAGTCTGTTTAATTTTCGCGTAAAAGTAATTTGTTAAACTTTAGTTCGTATAATTTTGCGTGAAAATAGTACTATAAGTACTATGTAAACCCTGCAAGATAAATTTTTTTTTCTTTATATACATATATCTCCTACTGTTGTTTAAGTATATAAATTCGATACTTTGTATGTACATTAGTTATTAGATCAATCATAATAGATAATTTTCGTTTGCGCTAATGTACCTTGTTTTCACGCTATATACTTAAATATTTGGTAATTACACTTTCTTTTCCTTATCGTTTCTATTCTTTGTAAAGATAACTCTGTATTTCCTATGTACGACCATCGATGAATTTTGTAGAATGGATAAAACAGAGTATTGGGAATCCATTGTCGTTCATAGAGGAATCTGCATTACCGACAGTGTCGGTCTGTAACAAGGCTAGTCGATAAGTAAATGTCGGTAATACCGACATTGCGTTCTTCCAGTACTGACTTATCGGTCGACGTTATAATAGAATGATTGTTTTTAAATTATTATTTCAATGTGCATAAAGTATTCATACTTTATTATATTCGTTACTCATATTCTGTCTGCACGTGCATTTTTGCTGACGGCGCAGTTCCAGGAGCTCGCACTTGATAACATTCCAATGTAACTGACCCTTATCTTTCTTCGGAGAATTCGCGCTTGATAAAATTCCAATGTAAGTAATAATTATTTCTCTTCGAAGAATTCGCGCTTGATAAAATTCCAATGTAAGTAATACCTATTTCTCTTTGAGGAATTCGCGCTTGATAGTAACTAATATTTTTTTCAGCG
The DNA here is from genome assembly GCF_049000335.1 of Polistes dominula. Classification (NCBI taxonomy): domain Eukaryota; kingdom Metazoa; phylum Arthropoda; class Insecta; order Hymenoptera; family Vespidae; genus Polistes; species Polistes dominula. The sequence continues at coordinate 78,110 of NW_028300860.1, forward strand.
AATTCTTCTCCTTGACTTGGGTCTCACGGTGTGGAAGTCAGTGGTGGAGAAAGCATTTTTGCTTAAGTGGGAGGTACTTCCACTCTTCCGAGACGGACGCTTCTTGCGATGCTGCGTTCATCCATGAAGTCAGTCCACCCTAAATTATCATCGAGTACGTGTCTAAGATTTTTCTAAGACTAGTCTAGTTTTGTACTAATTTTCTAAGTTCATTTATAAGAGCACCTTATATGATCATGTAGTACGTGTCAAAAAATTGTCTTAAGTTTTGTTCAGGTACTCCAAGTGTACTTATAAAGTCCACCTTATATAATTATTGAGTACGTGTCTTAAATTTGTCTAGATTTGATTTTGAGTATTATTATAATAGTCTACTACTGCGTATGTCTAAATCGTGTGTTCGTGAGTCGAACTGCGTTTGCCTGGTGTGATCTGATTCGATTATCGACGATTTATGAATATTAACTTGGTATTTTAACTTAGGTTGATTTACAATCAGTTTATTTAAATTTTGTTACTAAGTTCTCTTTCTCTTGTTTAAAAGAACTTAGTCATTGACTTTCAACATTTTATTCTTAGTTATTATTGCTATCATAAATCTTTGCAAGCCTAAGTCCTTTATTTTTACCAAATTAATATTCCGTTAACATTGCTCATTAATAATAGTGTGTGTGTGCAACAACGTGTTTATTGTGTAACAATTTGAATCTGAATTTAAATTTTAAAATATACTATATTGTTATTCTACATTGTGATTGTGATTTAACAACTGCACCCTTCCCTCAAACGCCAATTTCAGTCAGCATTCAGCAGTCAGCAGAAAAATTACTTAGTCTACAAAAATCCGATGTAAGAATATCGGAAATTTTTCGTTTTTTTAGGCATACACATATTTCCTATGATAAAAAATATATTTAATTACTGTATTATGTTGAAAAATGCATGTAATTTTCGCATACAATTAGCGTTTGTATGTTTCTTTACTAAGTTAGAGAAAAACTATAGGATTACAGATATGATAAGCAAATACATTAGATGATTCTTATATCTTTATTATAAAAATTTTGTCATTTTAACTCGATAAAATTACAAGAAAAATGTTGGAATTACATTGTACATTATTTAGCAATCTAATGATATTTGCAGATAACCTGTATTATAGAAAATTTACTTAGTCTTTAAAAATCCGATGTAAGATTATCGAAAATTTTTCGTTTCTTTAGGCATACACATATTTCCTATGATAAAAAATATATTTAATTACTGTTTTATGTTGAAAAATGTACGTAACTTTTGCATACAATTATCGTCTGTATGTTTCTATTCTGCGTTAGAGAGAAATTATAGGTTTTCACATATGATAAGCTAATACATTAGATGATTCTTATATCTTTAATAAAAAGAAATTTTGTTTTTTAAAGTCTATAAAATTGCAAGAAAAATGTTGGAATTACATTGTACATAAATTATCAATCTAATGATATTTGCAGATTAACTGTATTATAAAAAAATTACTTAGTCTACAAAAATCCGATGTAAGAATATGGAAAATTTATCGTTTTTTTTAGATATACGTATATTTCCTATTATAAAAAATCGAATATGTTACGGTTTTTATGTTGAAAAATGTTTGTAATTTTCTCATACAATTAAAGTTTGTATGTTTCTTTACTGGGTTATAGAAAAACTATAGGATTACAGATATTATAAGCAAATACATTAGATGATTCTTATATCTTTATTATAAAAATTTTGTCATTTAAACTCGATAAAATTACAAGAAAAATGTTGGAATTACATTGTACTTTATTTAGCAATCTAATGATATTTGCAAATCAACTGCATTATAGAAAAATTATTTAGTCTACAAATATCCGATGTAAGAATATCGGAAATTTTTCGTTTTTTTAGGCATACACATATTTCCTATGATATAAAATATATTTAATGACTGTTTTATGTTGAAAAATGTACGTAATTTTCGTATACAATTAGCGTTTGTATGTTTCTTTACTGCGTTAGAGAAAAAATATGGGATTACAAAAATGATATGCTAATACATTAGATGATTCTTATATCTTATATAAAAAGAAATTTTGTTATTTAAAATCAAAAAAATTACAAGAAAAACTTTGGAACAACAATGTACATTATTCAGCAATCTAATGATATTTGCTGATTATCTGCATTATAGAAAAATTACTTAATCTACAAAAATCCGATGTAAGAATATCAGAAATTTTTCGTTTTCTATGCATACACATATTTCCTATGATACAAAATCGATTATATTACAGGTATTATATTTAAAAATGTATGTATGTCACGTCCAGTGACGTCTAAATTCGAATTTCGTGCACTACACCCAAATGTTTTAAATTTGGTAAACTCTGTCGTATTTGAATATTATTAGTCTGTCTAATTTTCGCGTAAAAAGTAATTTGTTAAACTTTAGTTCGTATAATTTTGCGTGAAAATAGTTCTATAAGTACTATGTAAACCCTGCGAGATAAATTTTTCTTTTTCTATATATACATACATCTCCTACTGTTGTTCTAGTATATAAATTCGATACTTTGTATGTACATTAGTTATTAGATCAATCATAATAGATAATTTTCGTTCGCGCTAATGTACCTTGTTTTCACGCTATATACTTAAATATTTGGTAATTATACCTTTCTTTTCCTTATTGTTATTATTCTTTGTAAAGATAATTCTGTGTTTCCCATGAACGACCATCGATAAATTGTATTTTGTAGAATGGATAAATTAGAGTATTGAGAATCCATTTTCGTTCATAGAGGAATCTGCATTACCGACAGTGTCGGTCGGTAACTAGGTTAGTCAATAGGTAAATGTCGGTAATACCGACATTGCGTTCTTCTAGTACTGACTTATCGGTTGACGTTATAATGGAATGATTGTTTTTAAATTATTATTTCAATGTGCATAAAATATTCATACTTTATTATATTCGTTACTCATATTCTGTCTGCACGTGCATTTTTGCTGACGGCGCAGTTCCAGGAGCTCGCGCTTGATAACATTCCAATGTAACTGACACTTATCTTTCTTCGGAGAATTCGCGCTTGATAAAATTCCGATGTAAGTAATACTTATTTCTCTTCGAAGAATTCGCGCTTGATAAAATTCCAATGTAAGTAATATCTTTTTCTCTTCAAAGAATTCGCGCTTGATAGTAACTAATATTTTTGTCAGCGAATTCTTCTCCTTGACTTGGGTCTCGCGGTGAGGAAGTCAGTAGTGGAGGAAGCATATTTGCCTAAGTGGGAGGTACTCCCACTCTTCCGAAACGGACGCTTCTTGCGATGTTGCTTTCATCTATGAAGTCAGTCCACCTTAAATTATCATCGAGTACGTGTCTAAGATTTTTCTAAGAGTAGTCCTGTTTTGTACTAAGTGTTACGTCTCAAGAAGAGATTTCACGAGTGGCCGCTGTCACCAGTTCTTACTTGAAGAGTAAGAACGAATTTAGAGATTTCTTAACCGGTCACGACTTTGCAGTCGTTTACTCGGATAAGAGAAAAAAGTCAATGCCTGTTTTTGGGTCAGCCTGCTTATCCAGTACTTTACCCGGGATAGGCCTTACTCGCGGATACCGGAGCGTCGGACGTCAATATGTCAAAGAAAACTCAACCCTGGATGTTAACCAAATCTTTAATCCTTACCTGGTTTCCGGTGCTGGCAAATGAGAGATACAATCCAAATATGTTGACTGAAATTGGCGTTTGAAGGAAGGGTGCAGTTGTTAAATCACAATCACAATGTGATTAACAATAACAAGATAGTATATTTTAAAATTTAAATTTAGATTTAAATTGTTACACAATAAACACCTTGTAGCACACACACACAATTATTAATGAGCAATGTTAACGGAATATTAATTTGGTAACAAATAAAGGACTTAGACTTGCAAAGATTTATGATAACAATAATAACTAAGAATAAAATGTTCAAAGTTAATGACTAAGTTCTATTAAACAAGAGAGAGAGAACTTAGTAACAAAATTTAAATAAACTGATTGTAAATCAACCTAAGTTAAAATACCAAGTTAATATTCATAAATCGTTGATAATCGAACCAGATCACACCAGACAAATGCCGTTCAACTCACGAACACTCGATTTAGGTATACGCAGTAGTAGATTAATATAATATTACTTAAAATCAAAACTAAACGAACATCAGACAAATTTAAGAAACGTACTCAATAATTATATAAGGTGGACTTTATAAGTACACTTAGAGTACTAGAACAAAACTTAAGACAAATTTTTGACAAGTACCAAATGATTATATGAGATGGACTTATAAATGGACATAGAAAAATATTACAAAACTAGAAAAATCTTAGGAAAATCTTAGACACGTACTCAAATACTGTATATGGTGGACTTATAAATGAACTCAGAAAATTAGTACAAAACTAGACAATCTTTAGACTAAGCTTAGACACGTACTCGACTATAATTTAAGGTGGACTGACTTCATGGACGAACGTAGCATCGCAAGAAGCGTTCGTCTCGGAAGAGTGGGAGTATCTCCCACTTACGCAAAAATGCTTCCTCCACTACCGACTTCCACACCGTGAGACCCAAGTCAAGGAGAAGAATTCGCTGACAAAAATATTAGTTACTATCAAGCGCGAATTCTTCGAAGAGAAATAGGTATTACTTACATTGGAATTTTATCAAGCGCGAATTCTTCAAAGAGAAATAAGTATTACTTACATTGGAATTTTATCAAGCGCGAATTCTCCGAAGAAAGATAAGTGTCAGTTACATTCTAATGTTATCAAGCGCGAGCTCCTGGAACTGCGCCGTCAGCAAAAATGCACGTGCAGACAGATTATGAGTAACGAATATAATAAAGTATGAATATTTTATGCACATTGAAATAATAATTTAAAAACAATCATTCCATTATAACGTCGACCGATAAGTCAGTACTGGAAGAACGCAATGTCGGTATTACCGACATTTACTTATCGACTAAACTAGTTACCGACTGACACTGTCGGTAATGCAGATTCCTCTATGAACGACAATGGATTCTCAATACTTCAATTTATCCATTCTACAAAATACAATTTATCGATGGTCGTTCATAGAAAATACAGAATTATCTTTACAAAGAATAATAACAATATGGAAAAGAAAAGCATAATTACCAAATATTTAAGTATATATAGCGTGAAAATAAGGTACATTAGCGCGAACGAAAATGATCTATTATAATTGATCTAATAACTAATGTACATACAAAGTATCGAATTTATATACTAAAACAAACAGTATGAGATATATGTATATATATAAAAAGAAATTTTTCTCGCAAGGTTTACATAGTACTTATAGAACTATTTTCACGCAAAATTATACAAACTAAAGTTTAACAAATTACTTTTACGCAAAAATTAGACAGACTAATAATATTCAAATACGACAGAGTTTACCAAATTTAAAATTTTTGGGTGTAGTGCACGAAATTCGAATTTAGACGTCACTGGACGTGACACCTCCCCCCTTAAGAAGAAGAACCATGGGATTTACTCCCGTGGTCTTCGCAACGAACGAAATTTCTGAGTGATTTCGTCATCCATATGAAATTGAACCCGCTTACCAGGTGTATTTTCTGTCTGGCAGCCTCTTGAATCCAAGGTAGGTTGGGCGGCCCCGGAGTCACCGCTTGAAGATTCTGGTGTCTCCGTGCGCACCGACTGAAGTTCAATTCCATTGTCCGAATTTTGAGTGGGCCGAGCATCCTTCCCGCGCCCCAAATGGAGGAGTAGGCTCGTGATTGAGCCCCAAACTGCACCCAACATATGTAAACTCCAACCATAAACTGTGTGCAGGGCGTACCCTCGAAGAACAGAGTCTATTATCAGTTTCACTACTTTAAAAATAAGCACAATTCCAAGAATAGCAGAACTGACCGTTCCGAATTTCAATAGACCGTTCCAAAGTTTAGAGGTCACACTTTCTGCTAATTCACTAACACCTTTTTCACCCACAAAATCCACAAGATTTAACGTGTCAACTTTCACTTTATGTCCAGCTGCTCCTCTTGCGATAGTGTTCAAAATAGACGGTTGCTCAACAGGGAACATTACATGGTCCCGGAGATCGTCCAAATCCGCCTGTGTATAAATCCCACTAGTCGCGAGCGATCCCGCATCGATGTATCTCCAGACCACGTCCGTGTCTGGCAGTAGAATTTGGGGATCCTTTACGTATGTTGGCTTTGGTAGCAGCTGATACCAGGTTCCCTCGATCAAATATTCCTGTGGCAGTAGTGCGCTGCACGGTACTTCAGTACCTTTTCTAACTAAAATTCTCGACTTTGGTTTTAAATAAACACTTAAATTTTGATATATCACGGGAAGTTCCCTATAACATAATTCCGAATGTCTTATTTTCACTGGAATAGGGGTGCACTTGACAATATGCGCGACTTCACCGGCCACCACCGCCATGTACCCCGGCCTCTTCATGACCGTGTACGCAAAAACATCTGGGAGAATGTTCGCAAATGCCAACGCGTTTCGAATAACCTGTTGTTCTAGGTTGCACTTCTGTTGTAAGATGTTTATATAGAGAGACTCCAGCTGGTCACGGTGGTGTTTCTCAACGTATACGAACTTTGAATTTATATAGGCAAACAAATCCATGTTTTCGGGTGTTATTTTTGCCTTTGACGTAAACGTATGACCACTTGTTGTTTCCAGGATAAAAAGTTTTGGATGTTCAGTTGTGACCAGAGTATACCCGCAAATGTGGAGCTCGTTTTTACCCATCAACGCGAAGGCAGTGTCTCCCTCCGTCACCGAGTACATTGTTGTAATATGTGAGATTGCGATCGATGACGTCACTTTGGTGGCGGACCCCTCATACAGTGCCGTATATCGTTCAAAATTACACGACGAACCGGGAACAACTGTCCAAAATGCACAACCGTTTTCGTCCGTGAAACACGTTCCTTCTGAAAAAGTGCACGATATATGTCCCCTAAGAGAAATCAAGTTCTCACCACTTTTCACTATTCCCGTGTATATTCTAATGTCTGTGCGCACTACACTTTGAACAACCACACTGTCCCACGTACCGTCGGTATCCGAATATTGGGTGCCTTGACACCTACCGTCGGTGGTAATGGAACCCGCTAACGTAACACTTCGAAAGTCTGTCGAGTTAACACGTAGTCCACTAATCTGTGTGAATGAGTTCAACGAAAGTGTACCGGTATTTATCATACTTTTACAAACGTTCGAAGACACTTCAAGTAAATAAATGCGGCGACCGTTATGAACCGCCGAGATATGCGAACTCATTCCACAGTAATAAATTGTTCTGTCTATTTCCACTCTGCACTGATATACGCGCACATTATCATAGTCTGTCAGCTGTAACAGCTGCACGTACGTCACCGACTTGTTGGGCGATGACACGGGTAGATTACACTCCCCGGTCTCCAGCAATGATACCGTGCTGATGTTGGCAGAATTTCCACCACAGTCGTAACCCAATAGAGCGAAGGCCGCCGTGACGCAACAAAGGATGACGTAGCAAACCTTGGAATTCATCCTTCCTGGTGATAATGTACAGTCAGTGGCAAAACAAACATATTAGCAGAAATATTTTGATACACAAATATTTACGAAATACGATTACTTTTTAGATTTTGACAATTTTAGCTTATCTTTATGAACAATCTTACTTTTACCTTTATAACTAATTTTGATGTTATTTTTGGGTAGCACTTCTAGGACCTGGTGGGGACCAGTATATTGGTTTCCCAATTTAGACGTTGGCTGTTTCAAAAGATAGACATCCTGACCAACTTTAAGATTTTGACCTCTAGCATTTTTATCATAATAATATTTAGATTTAATTTTAGCTCCCACCAAGTTCTGTCTTGCCGCCTTTTGTGCGGTTCTTATTTTATTAACTAAATCCAAATAATATTCTAAGTAGGTATCTTCTAAATTGATTCCAGTTATAACATCTACTGATGGCACATTTGCCTGTTTACCAAAAACCAATTCATGAGGGGTGAATCTTGTTCCCTCATGCGTGCTAGTATTATAAGCGAACATTGCATGGGTGAGCCACTTATCCCACTCGCTTCTTTTATTAATATAATGTTTTAAATATTCAATAAGGACAATATGAGAACGTTCCAAAGATCCGTTCGATTGCGGATGAAATGCAGTGGTTTTAATCTGCTTACAATTATATTGTTTTGATATTGCCCTTAGTAAAGAACCTGTAAAATTTGTGCCCTGGTCTGTCAAAATTGATCGTGGAGCCCCGAAAATATTACAAAAGTTATGAACTAGACCTTCTGCGATGTCGACGGACGTAATTGATTTTAGAGGTACCGCAATGAAATATTTTGTTAGTGCATCCTGAATAGTGAGTACATATTTATTACCCATCCTTGTCTCCTGTAACGGGCCCACGATGTCCATGGCAATCTTGTCGAATGCCGCTCCTGGCGTATCGGTTAATATCATTGGCTCTTTGGATTTAATTCTAACTAATTTCTTAATTTGACAACTTTCACAAATATTTATAAATTCTTGAATATCTTTTTTCATATTTGGCCAATGATATTTTTGTCGAATACGATTATACGTTTTTGTCACACCTTTGTGACCACCGATAGGCGAGGAGTGGCATTCCGCTATAATGTCCTCCCTCTTTTCCGTCTCTGGAATAGATACTTCATTATTACAAACAACTATTTTACAGTTTTCATTTTCGAATGTATTAATAATTTTTCTCAAGATTTGTAACCATGAAATTCCGTCCAAACCCTGGGTCCTCGAGATGCTGACTGATGTTAACCCAAGCTCGCGTGTGACGGATAGCAAAGACCCAATAGCTTCAACCAGCGTTTCAAATTTAGTGGCATTTATTGCCCGTTCTTTAATGGGGATCGCGATTAGCTTATATTTGCCGAATTTCACCACTTTAGCGCGTCCCAGCACCAGTTCTTCGAATTTCGGAAGCTTATGTATTTTATTTAAAGTCTTTGCCCCTTCGTCACACGGAGTTCCGACTAGATCTGTAAAAATAACTAAATTATCGTGTCTTAAATTTAGCGAATCTCTTGTGACTCCTACATTGTCTGTTAGCATTCTTAAATGCGTGTTATGTTCGGTCTCAGTCTGCGGGGAGTAAAGTCTGTCATACGCGGATGAGTCATCCGTATCGTCGACGTCAGAGCCTTCATCGTCCGTTACCGTCCCTGTAACTGCATCGACCGTATCAGATGACGATGAAGTAAGACCAGTCACTCTGTCAGCTGTCTCGTTGACGTCACAGTCCCCGTCGTCGTCCGCAGTTTGTCTAATGTCAAATTTAGTAAGACTGTCGTCCGAATCGAACATATTTATTGGGAGAATGTTTTTACTCTCAACCGGATTTCGCGACAACGCATCTGCGTTCGAATTTGCAGTTCCAGATTTGTATACTATTTTAAATGAGTATTCTGCTAATTTTAGACCCCACTTAACAAGCCTAGATGTAGGATCCTTTACTGATTTCAACCATACTAACGGCCTGTGATCGGTTACCAGAACAAACTCTCTGCCGTACAAATATGGCCTAAAATAACTTGTCGCGTAAACTATTGCCAAAAGCTCCCTTTCAATTGTGGAGTAATTTCTTTCAGCCTGATTCAAAATTCGCGAACAGTAGGAAATAGGCAGATCCTTTCCAACAGGACCTTGGCTCAACACGGCACCGATTGCATAGCCGGATGCGTCTGTCGTTACGTTAAAAGGCAACTCAAAATTTGGATACTGCAAGATTGGTTCTTTACACAAAGAATCACGTAACGAGCAAAAAGCGTTTTCCTGGGCATTCTCCCAGCAAAACAAAACATCCTTTTTCAACAGATCCGTTAGCGGTTTGGCGACTTTAGAGAAGGCAGGAATGAACCTTCTGTAATAACCGGCGAGTCCCAAAAATTGACGAACTGATTTTGCGTTCCTCGGACGCGGAAATTCACGGACTGCCTCTAATTTCTTTGGGTCCGGTTTTACACCGTCTTCCCCAATAATGTGTCCTAAATAAATTACCTCCCGTCTCAGAAATTCGCATTTGTCGGGCTGTAATTTTAAATTTGCTTGACGAAGTCTGCGAGCGAGCTTATCAAATTTTATCTCATGCTCGTTAAGTGAACTTGCATAAAGAACGACATCGTCCAAGTAAACAAACATTTCTTCGCCTTGTAAACCGGTCAAGACATGATCCATCAACCGTTGAAAGGTTGCTGGCGCGTTCTTCAAGCCAAAAGGCATTCTACAAAATTCGAAATGACCATACGGGGTCGAGAACGCTGTCTTTTCGCGGTCATCCGGATGCATTCTAATTTGGTGAAATCCGGATTTCAGATCAAAAGTAGAAAAATATTTAGCCGCGCCGAGTTGATCCAAAATTTCGGTGATGTTGGGCAAAGGATATGCATCACCTACTGTTTTTTCATTAAGATTCCGGTAATCGATCACCATGCGCCATTGTTTATTACCTTTTGAATCCGCCTTTTTAGGAACAATCCATATAGGAGAATTATATGGAGAGATGGACGGCTTAATTATCCCGTCAACTAACATTTCTGAAGTCTGTTTCCTGATTTCTTCCTTGTGAACCGGGGGAAATCTATATTGTTTAGTATGCACGGGAACGCTATCAGCTGTTGTTATTTTATGTTCCAAAACATTAGTGCTCCCCAATGGTTCACCTGGCAAATGGAAGATATCGGCGTTTAACTCAATTAATTTTGAAACAGATTTTGCCTCTTCCGTATTCAGATGATCAAGGCGTAAGAGGGATTTCACGGATTCAACCCTGGAGGGTGAGGAAGGTGACTCGGAATTCGAAACATCTGATTTTGGAATTGGATCAGCGGAGTTGGAGGCAAATATTGTATGAATATTGCGTAGGAAACCGGATGGATCAGAGGTATTGGACGCTGAATTCGGAAGAGTACCAATACTATAATCCAATAATTCTACTTTAGGAATTGTCAAATCAACGGATTCAAAAGTCGTATTCGTTACTTTAATATACGCCTTTCCGTTTACGTTCCTAACTAAAGCCTCTCCTGCAAAAACTCCGGGCTGAAGATTCAAACGAGGGACATATCCCTCTGTAGTTTCGACATTATTAATATGAATAGAGCAAATTTTTGACATACGAGACGGAATATTAATTCTCTCCTCTTCTATAAATGAGATTACCTTTTTCCGAAATCTGAGGCATCTATTCTCATAGTCAACCAGAGCTGACCTTGACCTCAAGAAATCATTTCCCAAAATACCGTCCGTCTCGACAGGAAAATCATTCCTAACCAAATGAAATTTTACATACTCCCCGAACATGCAAATATTAGTAGATCCAAGGGTCAAATGACCACCGGGGGAAATTCCTACTAAATGTAAAATTTCAGACTTATTTATTTTAATGTCCATTTGTAATTTATTAATCTTAATCAAATTTACTTGTGCGCCAGTGTCAATTAACAACGTCACGGTACCCGCCAGCTGTTTTGAGGTACTCGTGACAAGCGGAGCGGAGACCGTTGGTTCATACATTATTTTTCTGATGTCGACGGTCCTGCTTTTGCCGTCGGACTTGGTGGACGCGGACCCGGAGGGGGAACCCGACGCGCGTCCGTTACCGGCTTCCCCTCCCCGTTTCCCGCCACGCGTTTATTTTCGATGTATTTCAATTTCCTACAGTCGGCTTTAAAATGACCAAAATTTTTGCAATAATTACATCGTTTCCGAAATGAACCCTTAACGTTTCGAGGAGAATTACTTCTACTTCCGCTCGGTTCACTGCGATCTTTCCCTTTACTATTCTTTTTCCAACAATAGTTTTCACTATGTCCGCGCTTTCCACAAAAGTTGCATACCACAACCTGTCTAATCACCCTTACTTTTGGGTTACTGTCTTTAACGACCGACAACTTGTTCCTAGCCGCATCAGCCTGTATCTGTTTATCAATTTTTAAAAGACAAACCAACGCTGAGCTAAAATCGTGATATTTTTCAAAACGCAATGATGTGCGATACTCAGGAGAAAGGCCTCTTATAAAGGCGTCTAAACCCTCCTCCTCTATTTTTCGTTCTACAGAGCGTTCCAATCTACCTAACTGCTTCGATTCTTCGTCAATGATCGACTGCGTCAAATCACGGATTCTACTAAAATAATCAAGGACGTGTTCGCCTGGTTTCTTAAATTCAGTTGCCAATTGTCCGCGATAGTAATTTGCGCCGTACGATGGTAAGAACGCGTCTTTCAAACGTTCAATTAACTGTTCCACTCTAGTTACTTTTATATGCTCAATAACGACGTAAGCATGCCCACTTAACTTCGAAATCAACGATCTGGTCAACGAGTTTTCTAATTCATCAGAATAATTTTCGGGCAACGAATCGAGAGCCCTCTTACATGCTCTCGCGAACTGGTTTACGGAAATATTGTGACCGTCAAACTTCGGAACCCCCTCCGTAATTTCACGAATTTTAATCGACAGGCAACCGCTTCGCGGTTGTGGGGTTGGCGGTCGCGAGGAGGCCAATGTACTCCTCAATAACTCGTTCTCTCGCCTAAGGCGATTCATTTCTAAATTATACTTATCCATATCGTCGACGGGCGTTATCGAACGTCTTCGCGCGGGAACTGGGCGAGGCGACCCGCCTCGGGAGACACCGGGCGTCCGGGATACTGTGATAAATGAATCCACCGGAGTACGCGTCCTCTCAAATCCTCGGAAGTCGCCCGAATATTCATCATCTGATCTTTGATTCTCTCCTCCCCCAATTTCTAATCTGCGCTCTCTTCGCGCTAGTTCCCGCCTTTGTGCTTCGATTTCTGATTCCCTCTTGTCTAGTTCCTCCTGTCTTTTAAATATTTCTATTTGAACTTTGCCTAACTGCTCCTGAATCAGCATTATATCTTCCATCTTTCGTCTGATTTCACTTTCCTTATCCAAAAATTCCTTACTAGTTCCAATTGGAGATTCTGCTCCAGCGCGTGCACGTTCCGATGCCATTTTAAATAGTTAAAATTTAGTTTAAACAAACAAACAAAAAAAAACAAAATTTATACGAAACAATCCGAAAGTCCAAGTAAGTAAACAGTAGCAAATATCCGACAAACTACGAGTATCGCGAGGTGACCAAACCGTATTGTTGGGCTATCCCACCGCTGTCACCAATTTTTATGTTACTTGTTACGTCTCGAAAAGAGATTTCACGAGTGGCCGCTGTCACCAGTTCTTACTTGAAGAGTAAGAACGAATTTAGAGATTTCTCAACCGGTCACGACCTTGCAGTCGTTTACTCGGATAAGAGAAAGAAAGTCAATGCCTGTTTTTGGGTCAGCCTGCTTATCCAGTACTTTACCCGGGATAGGCTTTACTCGCGGATACCGGAGCGTCGGACGTCAATATGTCAAAGAAAACTCAACCCTGGATGTTAACCAAATCTTTAATTCTTACCTGGTTTCCGGTGCTGGCCAATGAGAGATACAATCCAAATATGTTGACTGAAATTGGCGTTTGAAGGAAGGGTGCAGTTGTTAAATCACAATCACAATGTAGAATAACAATATAGTATATTTTAAAATTTAAATTTAGATTTAAATTGTTACACAATAAACACCCTGTTGCACACACACACAATTATTAATGAACAATGTTGACGGAATATTAATTTGGTAATAAATAAAGGGCTTAGGCTTGCAAAGATTTATGATAGCAATAATAACTAAGAATAAAATGTTCGAAGAAAATGACTAAGTTCTATTAAACAAGAGAGAGAGAACTTAGTAGCAAAATTTAAATGAACTGATTGTAAATCAGGCTAAGTCAAAATACCAAGTTAATATTCATAAACCGTTGATAATAGAACCAGATCACACACGATATTTAACAAACACAGGATTTAGATATACGCAGTAGTAGATTAATATAATATTACTTAAAATCAAAACTAAACGAACATCAGACAAATTTAAGAAACGTACTCAATAATTATATAAGGTGGACTTTATAAGTACACTTGGAGTACTAGAACAAAACTTAAGACAAATTTTTGACAAGTACCAAATGATTATATAAGATGGACTTATAAATGGACTTAGAAAATTATTACAAAACTACTCTTAGAAAAATCTTAGACACGTACTCAATTACTGTATATGGTGGACTTATAAATGAACTCAGAAAATTAGTACAAAACTAGACAATCTTTAGACCAAGTTTAGACACGTACTCGATGATAATTTAAGGTGGACTAACTTCGTGGACGAACGTAGCATCGCAAGAAGCGTCCGTTTCGGAAGAGTGGGAGTACCTCCCACTTACGCAAAAATGCTTCCTCCACTACTGACTTCCACACCGTGAGACCCAAGTCAAGGAGAAGAATTCGCTGACAAAAATATTAGTTACTATCAAGCGCGAATTCTTCGAAGAGAAATAGGTATTACTTACATTGGAATTTTATCAAGCGCGAATTCTTAGAAGAGAAATAAGTATTACTTACATTGGAATTTTATCAAGCGCGAATTCTCCGAAGAAAGATAAGTGTCAGTTACATTGGAATGTTATCAAGCGCGAGCTCCTGGGACTGCGCCGTCAGCAAAAATGCACGTGTAGACAGAATATGAGTAACGAATATAATATAATAAAGTATGAATATTTTATGCACATTGAAATAATAATTTAAAAACAATCATTCCATTATAACGTCGACCGATAAGTCAGTACTGGAAGAACGCAATGTCGGTATTACCGACATTTACTTATCGACTAAACTAGTTACCGACCGACACTGTCGGTAATGCAGATTTCTCTATGAACGACAATGGATTCTCAATACTCCAATTTATCCACTCTACAAAATACAATTTATCGATGGTCGTTCATAGGAAATACAGAATTATCTTTACATAGTATAATAACAATATGGAAAAGAAAAGCATAATTACCAAATATTTAAGTATATATAGCGTGAAAATAAGGTACATTAGCGCGAACGAAAATGATCTATTATAATTGATCTAATAACTAATGTACATACAAAGTATCGAATTTATATACTAAAACAAACAGTATAAAAAAAAAATTTTTCTCGCAAGGTTTACATAGTACTTATAGAACTATTTTCACGCAAAATTATACAAACTAAAGTTTAACAAATTACTTTTACGCAAAAATTAAACAGACTAATAATATTCAAATACGACAGAGTTTACCAAATTTAAAATTTTTGGGTGTAGTGCACGAAATTCGAATTTAGACGTCACTGGACGTGACAATTAGTTTGTTACCTTTAATACTTGTAATTATAAGTTGATATGCTGCCGTTACTTTAAGTCCATATTTCTCTACAGATTTAGTAAACTTTTCATTCTAATACCTTGAGTTTTGCTTTAAACAATGCAATGTTTTCGTTTATTTGCATATTCTGTTTGTACTATCATCAAAACATTAAGTATGTCGAATATATATATCTTAATCCAAATTTGGATATAAAAAGGCTATCTTAACGTCGTTATTACTTCCATATTTTGATAAAAGTGTGTTCTTTTCAAAAATTTTAATAGTTTTTTTGTAGATTTACTGAATCAAAGTAGAAATTTTCGTTTTAACAAAATTTGTAAAAAATTTCATGGAAAAATCCCCCGCTTCAATAAGTTCGTCGGTTAGAATGATTTTCCGATTTTCCGATAAAACTTTTAATCTGTTCGCTGAGGTAATAAGCCTCTGCATCATTTATTCTCCTCCTTCACTTTCTCTCTCCCTCTCTCTCTATCTCTTTCTCTCTGCTACTATTCTTGTGCGTTATCGTATATAATATTTGATTCATTGAATAAAACCGTTCTTAGAGATAATCAAATAAAAAAGGAGAATTCCTTCGTCCATTCCGGCTTTGTCATTGGTTATCGATTGTTCAAGAAAACTCGCTTATACGCCCGCGATGAATAGAATTACTAAAAGTACAATAGTTACATTGTTTCGACAATGGTCCTAAAAACCTCACACTAGCAACACTATCGCGTTCTAGTGGAAAAATTTCTTCTAGTGGAAAAAAAGAAAGAAAAAGAGAAACTAGTGGGGGAAATCGGAAACTTCGAGAATAAGATACGAGAATAAAAGGGGTAGAGAAATTTGGTCTTTATTTTCGAAGGGAACGTAGAAGGAAAGATACGCTGTTCTTTTCGAAATTACAGAATTTAGAAAAAGGATAAGTAGAAATTATTATAAGAAAATAGAGGTTTATCTTTCTCAGATTAAAGAAGATATAAACAAGAGTAAAAAGGAATTGTTGAAGAGAAAGATAGTTGTCTTTCGTGAAATTAAGGAAATTATGAAAACGAACGAGAAGAAATTATTTTAAAAAAGGAAGCTTTTCTATCTCAGATAATAAAAGATAACAATCAGAATGATATGAAATTAGTGAAGAATGAAGATGCTTTTCTTAGTCATGTTGAGAAAGCTATTACAAAGAAAGAGATGAGAAGATTATTAAAGATTGCGTCATTACTTTGGGCGATTAAAAGAGATAATATAAATAAGATGGAATCAATGATAAAAATGAAACTTTTTCTTAGTAAGGTTATAAAATCTAAGAAAAATTATTACATGAAATTAATAAAGACAAAATTAACTTTTGATTTTGAGGTTGGAAAAGATAAGATGAAAAATAAGATAAAATTATTAAGAAAAACAGATGCTTTTATTCTTGGAATTGAAGAAGATAAAAAAAATAATGAGAAGGATTTAATGGAGAAAAAGAGTTCTTTTCTATTAGATATTAACAGAGATGAGATACCCGCTGATATGAAAATAGCAGCAAAAGAAAAATTTTTTTCTCTCTGAGGTTACATATGTTCAAAATAATATGGAATTAGTGGAACGACAGAAGAGTTTTTTTCTTGAAATTAAGAAAGATATGATACAGAATGGGGAGATATTAATACACAAAATGAGAAATTTTCTTTTGAGTTTAAAAATAATATGGAAAAGAATGAGATAATATTACGTAGAAAAATAGATGCTTTTCTTTTTAGGTTAGAAGAAGATAAGAAAGAGAATGAGAAAAGAAATGGATGGAGAAAATAGAGAAGCATACCGTGAGAAATTTTATCAAATTTGAAGAATATCAGAGAAAAAGTTGGAAAATAAGAGAAAAGAAGAAAAGAAGAAATAAAAATAAGTGGCGCTTACGAGAAGATTCGCAATTGCTAAATGCATTAGCAAATCACACATCCTTAATTTTGATGATTTACGACAATACATGATCAGAAGTTTTACGCTGATATTTTTAATTCCTGAAATTCCCATCAAAACGCTGTAGGTAATAATGCCAACGTTGAACATCATGTCTATTTGTAATTCGAATTCTTCGATCGAATTCATTCTTGGATCCAACCATTATGTACTGATCTCATTCATTTATTATCTGTACTTTTTACAAATTTAACAACGATTATTGAAATTATTTTATCGTAACGTGGAATAATAAAATACAAAGTTTAATCAATGTATGAATACTTTCTCCACACTCTATATTATGTCTATATTATATTTTAGGATTGGTTTATTTATTAGCTATATCAGAACTTTTGTATGCTTGTAGAATAAAATTTAATAATAAGTTTATATATTATGACTCTTTGTAAGGATCGGATAAATGACCTGGACGCAGCGAGGGTCACCGTTGTAAAAACGCGAATAGGAGAAATAAACGTTTAAAGTTTTGGTAACTTACTAAAAACGCTACGGCGCGCTCCGTTTAAACTACTACAGTTTCGTAAATAAGGCGCGGATCTTTACCAAAATTTAAAGAGATATTTTTGAAATAATATTCTTTCAGAAAATAGAAAAAAAAATCGATATTTTTATTGACGTGTCCCCTTAAGTTAGAAAAATATTTTTTTATAAAAAGTAAACTTAATTAAAAAAAATTTTTTTTTTAAATAATCTTCTTAGAAAATTTTAGAAGTAAATATCTTGTTTTTCACCCTGCTTTTTAGACGAAAAATCGTATATTTACAGGTGTTGTAAAAAAAAAACTTAAGAATTTCTTGGAATTGGAATATCTCTTTTGATTATTCGCATTTATTTTGAATTTCCCCGTATAACCTTAGCGCGTTCAGATACACCCTTCTTTCTCGCAAATACAAAAAAACTGCGATGCAAGAAATAAATTTAAAAAAATAGAAAAAAATATTGGACTGAAGATAGATAAATATTTTATGGTACATTATCCATGTAAAAAGACAAAGAGAAATTTAAGGCTTCGTTCTTATGTTAAATAATATTTTGATTAAACGTTAAAAGGATTAAGGTTTAATAAATTCAAAATATCCTTTTAATTGCAAAAAGGAGAAAGGATAACCTTTAACTGATTCAAAAATATGAGAATATTCTTATGATTAAATATTTTAATTTATAAGGTGTTTTATTTTGCAATAAAATTACTACCTGTAAATATATGATATCCACGTACGCACGTACGTACGTTCATGCGTTCATTTACCTGCCTGTTTGAATGAGTAAGCATGTATTTAAACAAAAAAAAGGGAAGTTTGAAAGGAAGGAAATAGTATTTTAATAAAATCAACTATTTTTAGAATTATTTATGAAAGTTTATTACTAAAGTAAATTCATTGATTAGTAAGCAACATTAAATTTGGTAATTACGACACCACCCTATTCTAGCAACTTAACTCTCCTTTCCTTTTCCTTTTTTTTTCTCATCATCTCTTACTCTTTCACACTCTTTCTTGGTCTTTCTCTACAAATATGGCTTTTAAATAACCACCGTATTGTCGTCTTTGTAATTAAAATATCGAATCCTTACTTTTTTTAACAGCTCTAAAATACGATAGGCCCAGTTGTCCATTTACGTGTCACTCTATATACATTTGCATCTGTTAATTTCTGCTTTTTTTGCGAAATCTCTTCCAAACTTTTAATTCTTTCCTTTAAAGCTTAATTTCCTAATTTTTTTACTGGCTTTATAGTTTACAGCTTTTAACCTGTTGACGAATTACGATGATACTGATAAGATTGATAAACATATCACAACAATGGTCTTAATAAATTTATTTTCTTCGAGTAGGTATCTGTTATTATTTTTTTAAGAGCATGTATTTTTATTAAAATTGTAAAAGGTTTAAATCGTTTGTTTTCTAACAAATTTTTGAGATAATATTATTAGTAGTTTCTATTTTTAAAAATTCGATTGTATGTTCGACAACTGTTTTTTTTTAACTACGAATTTACAGATAATTTAAATTAATAAACATTTGAATTAATACGACTTTCTTAGTTTCTGTCATTTGTATTGTAAGAATTTAGGGTATTTCCGATAAGTCTGTAGGGTAGGGCTTGATCATATTGTAGGAGTATTTTAATAAGTCCGTAGGTTATTTCCGATAAGTCCGTAGGTTATTTCCGATAAGTCCGTAGGGTATTTCATATAAGTCCGTTGGCCCGGATAAGTCCGTAGAGTATTTCCAAAATGTCTGCTTGGTAGGGCCTGATAAGTTCGTAGGGTATTTTTGATAAGTGCGTAGGGTATTTCGGATAAGTTTGTAGCGTAAGGCCTGATAAGTCCGTAAGGTGGGGCCTGATAAGTCCGTAGGAGTATTTTTGATAAGTACGTAGGGGTATTTCCGATAAGTCAGTACTGTATTTCCGATAAGTCTGTAGGGTATTTGAATAAGTCCGAAGGGCATTTCCGATAAGTATGTAGGATAGGGCAAGATAAGTCCGTATGGAATGTCCTGATAAGTCCGTAGGGATTTTAAGACAAATCTGTAGGGTATTTCCGATAAGTCCTTAGTGTAGGACTTGGTAAATCCGTAGGGTATTTGCGAAAAGTCCGTAGGGTATTTTATATAGGTTTGTAGGTCCTGATAAGTCCGAAGGGTATTTCCTATAAGTCCGTAGGGTATTTATGATATGTCCTTAGGGCATCTTTAAAAAGTCAGAAGGGTATTTTTTATTTGTCCAAAGGGTAATTCCGAGAAGAATGTAGGGTATTTCCGATAAGTCTGTAGGGTAGGGGCTTGATAAGATTGTAGGAGTATTTTCGATAAGTCCGTAGGGTATATCACATAAATCCGTAGGGCCGGATAAGTCCGTAGAGTATTTCCGAAATGCCTGTAGGGTAGGGCCTGATAAGTCCAAAGGCTATTTCCGTTAAGTCCGCACGGAAGAGCCTGATTAGTCTGTAGAGTATTTCCGATAAGTACGTAGGGTAGGGCCTGATAAAATGGTAGGGCATTTTCCATAAGTCCGTAGAGTATTTCCGATAAGTCGGTAGGCTTTTTCCGATAAGTCCGTAAGGTACAGCCTGATAAGTCCGTAGGGTATTTTTGATAAGTACGTAAGGTATTTCCGATAAGTCTGTATTGTAAAGCTTGATAAATCCGTAGGTTAGGGCCTAAAAAGTCCGTAGGGTAAGGACTGATAAAACCCGTAGGGTAGTTCCGATAAGATCTTAGGCTATTTTCGCTAAGTCCGTAGATTATTTCCGATAAGTCCGTATTGTATTTTCGATAAGTCCGTAGGGTATTTCTAAAAAGACTGTAGGTGATTTCCGATAAGTACTAGAATTTGTCATGTAAGTCCGTCAGGCCTGATAAGTTCAGAGGTCATTTCCTATAAGTCCGTAGGCTAGGGCCTGACAGGTCCGTAGTGTATTTCTCATACGTCTGTAGGTTATTTCCGATAAGTCCCTAGGGTAGGGCCTGACAATTCTTTAGGCTATTTCCTATGAGTCCTCAGGGTATTTCCGATAAGACCATAGGGTATCGCCTTATAAGTCCGTAGGCTATATCCGATAGGTCTGTAGTGTATTTCAGATAAGTCTGTACGGTAGGGCCTGATAAAACCTTAGGGTATTTCCGAAAAATATGTAGGGTATTTTCGATAAGTCTGAAAAGTCTAGCTTGATAAGTCTGTAGGTTATTTCCGATAAGTCCTTAGTGTATTTCATATATATTTGAAAGGCCTGATAAGTCTGTAGGGTATTTCAAATAAGTCTGTACGGTAAAGCCTGTAAGTCCGTAACGTATTTCCAATAAGTCTGTATGTATTTCCGTTAAGTCCGTAGGGTATTTCAGATAAGTCTGTAGTGTAGGATCTCATATGTCCCGTAGGGTATTTCAGATAAATCCGTTATGTAGGGCCTGATAAATCTGTAGGGTACTTCCGATACGACCGTATGGTGGGGCTTGATAAGTCCATAGGGTATTTCCGATAAGTCCGTAGGGAATTTCCGATAAGTCCGTGGTTTTTTTTCGATAATTCTGTAAGAGTATTTCCTATAAGACTGTAATTTATTTTCGATAAGTCCGTAGGGAAATTCCTGATAAGTCAGTAGAGTAAGAACTGATAAGTCCGTACGGTATTTCCGATAAGTCCGTTGGGTATTGCCTGATAAGTCCGTAACGTATTTCCGATAAGTCCGTAGGAGTATTTCCGATTAGTCATGAGAGTACTTCCAATAAGTCCGCAGGGTATTTCCGATGAGTGCGTAGGGTATTTCCGATAAGACCATATGGTATTTCCGATAAGTCCGTAGGGAATTTCCCATAAGTCTGTAGGGTATTTCTGATAGGTCCGTATAGTAGGGCCTGATAATTCGGCAAGGAATTATTTTCGATAGTGCATATGGTATTTCCGATAAGTCCGTAGGGTATTTCCGATAAGTCAGTAGGGTGGGAACTGATAAGTACGTATGGTATTGCCTGATAAGTCAGTAGGGAATTTCCGATAAGTCCATAGGGTAGGGCCTGATAAGTCCGGGGGAAAGGGCCTGATAATTCCGTACGGTAGGGCCTGATAAGTAAGTAACTTATTTTGATAAGACCGTTTTTATTTCGATAAGTTCGTAGGTATTACTGTCTCCGTAAGTTATTTTAGATAAGTCCGCAGGGTATAACTTGGGGGGGGGGGGGGGGGAAAGCGGTATTTCTGATATGTACGTAGGGAATTTCTAATAGGTCAGTAGGGTAGGAACTGATAAGTCCGTATGGTATTTCAATAAGTCCGTATGGTAGGGCCTGATTGGACCGCAGGGCATTGCGCGATAAGTCCGTAGTGTAGAACTGATAGGTTCGTACGGTATTACCGATAAGTCTGTAGGGTATTTCCGATATGTGCGTAGTTTTTTTCCGATAATTCTTTTAGGGTATTTAGATATGTCCGTAGGGAATTTCTGATAAGCATGTAGGCTATTTTCGATAAGTCTGTAAGATATTTTCGATAAGTCCGTAGGTTATTTCCGATATGTCCGTAGGGTAAGGCCTGATAAATACGTAAAGCTATATCCGATAATTCCGTAGGATATTTTCGATAATTTCGTAAGGTAAATCCGCTTATTCCGTAAGCAGTAGAGCCTGATAATTCCGTAGGAACTGCTCTATAAGTCCGTTAGGTAGGGCCTGATAAATCCGAAATGTATTTTGATAAGTCCGTAGGTACTTCCGATAAGTCATAGGTTATTTCCGATAATTTCGTAGGGTATTTCCGATAAGTCCTTAGGTAGACCTGACAAGTCCGAAATGTATTTTTGATAAGTCCGTTGGGTATTTCATAAGTTCTTAGCTATTTCCGATAATTCCGTAGGGTACTTTCGATAAGTCCGTAGGGTATTTTCGATAGGTCTGTAGGGTTTTTCCGATAAATCTGTATGGTATTTTGATTAGTCCGTAGGAAATTTCCGATAAGTCCTATAAAGCGTGTTAAGTCTGTAGGTATTTCTATTAGAAATACATAGAAAGACATATTTGTCTGTACGGTAGGGCCTGATAAGTCTGTAAGGTAGGGCTGGATAAGGCTCTAGTGTACTTGATAATTCGCAGGGTACTTTCGATAAGTCCGTAGAGTATTTCCGATAGGTCCGTACAGTAGGGCCTATTGGAAGTCCCTATGCTATTTCAGACAAGTTCGTAGAGTAGCTCCTGAAAATCCGTAGGGTAGGGCCTGATTAGACCGAAAGGTATTGCCTGATAAGTCCGCAGGGGTAGGACTTGGTAAGTCCGCAGTTTTTTTCCGATAAGTCTGTAGAGTATTCTTCAATAAGACCGTAGGCATCCGATGTTTCTCAATAGTGTAGAAACTGATAATAACGGCAAGAATTTCGATAAGTCTGTAAGCTAGGGCCTGATAGGTCCGTAGGGTATTTCCGATAAGTCCGTAGGGTATTTGATAAGTCCGTATTGTATTTAAGAAAGGTCCATAGTTCAGATCCTGATAAGTCCGTACGGTATTTATGGTAAGTCCGTAGTGTAAGTCCTGATAAGCCGTAGGGTTGAGCCTTGATAAGTCCGTAAGGTAGGGCATGATAAGTCCGTAGGGTAGGGCCTGATAAGTCTGTAAGATACTCGATAAGTCCGTAGGGTATTTCCGATGTTCTAAAGCTGCTTCCAATAAGTCCGTAGGGTATTTCCGATAAGTCCGTAGGAAACTCCTGATAAGTCAATAGAGTAAGAACTGATAAGTCCGTACGGTATTTCCGATGAGTCCGTTGGGTATTGCCTGATAAGTCCGTAACGTATTTCGATAAGTCCGTAGGCATTTCCGATAAGTCCGTAGAGTACTTCCAATAAGTCAACAGGGTATTTTCGATGAGTGCGTAGGTATTTGATAAGACCATACGGTATTTTCGATAAGTCCGTAGGGAATTTCCTATAAGTCTGTAGGGTATTTCTGATAGGTCCGTATGGTCGGGCCCGATAAGTCGGCAGGGCATTGGATAAGTGCGTAGGGTATTTCCGATAAGTCAATATGATATTTCCAATAAAGTCCGTGGGGAATTGCCTGATAAGTCCGTAACGTATTTCTGATAAGTCCGTACCGTATTTCCGATAAGTCCGTAGGGTATTTCTCGATAAGTTCAAATGGTATTTCCGATAAGTCCGTACGGAATTTCCAAAAAGTGCGCAGGGTTTTTCCAATAATTCTAAAGGTATTTCGATATGTACGTAGGGAATTTCTAATAGGTCAGCAGGGTGTGAACTGATAAGTCTGTATGGCATTTCTCAATAAGTCCGTAAGGTAGGGCTTGATTGGACCGTAGGTATTGCGCGATAAGTCCAGGTAGGGTATGAACTGATAGGTTCGTACGGTATTACTGATAAGTCTATAAGGTATTTTTGATATGTGCGTAGTTTTTTTTCCGATAATTCTTTAGAGTATTTGTGATATGTCCGTAGGGAATTTCCGATAAGTCCGTAGGTTATTTTCGATAAGTCTGTAAGATATTTTCGATAAGTCCGTAGGTTATTTCCGATATGTCCGTTGGGTAAGGCCTGATAAATACGTAAGCTATATCCGATAATTCTGTAGGATATTTTCGATAATTTCGTAAGGTAAATCCGCTTTATTCCGTAAGGTAGAGCCGATAATTCCGTAGGGAACTGCTCTATAAGTCTCGTTAGGGTAGGGCCTGATAAATCCGAAATGTATTTTGATAAGTCCGTGGTAGGCTATTTCCCGAGAAGTCCATAGGTTATTTCCGATAATTTCGTAGGGTATTTGATAAGTCCTTAGGGTAGACCTTGATAAGTCCGAAATGTATTTTTGATAAGTCCGTTGGGTATTTCCGATAAGTTCCTAGGCTATTTTGATAATTCCGTAGGGTACTTTCTTGATAAGTCCGTAGGGTATTTTCGATAGGTCTGTAGGGTTTTTCCGATAAGTCTGTATGGCATTTCTGATTAGTCCGTAGGAAATTTCCGATAAGTCCGTAAAGCGTGTTAAGTCTGTAGGGTATTTTATTAGAAATACATAGAAAGACATATTTGTCTGTACGGTAGGGCCTGATAAGTCTGTAAGGTAGGGGTCGATAAGGCCCTAGGCAATGTCTGATTATTCCGTAGGGTACTTTCGATAAGTCCGTAGGTATTTTGATAGGTCTGTAGGGTTTTTCCGATAAGTCGATATGTTTTTTCCAATAAGTCCGTAGGTTATTTCCGCTAAGTCCGCAGGGAATTTCCGATAAGCGCGTAGGGTTTTTCCAATAATTCTAAAGGGTATTTCTGATATGTACGTAGGGAATTTCTAATAGGTCAGTAGGGTAGGAACTGATAAGTCCGTATGGTATTTCCAATAAGTCCGTAAGAAGGGCCTGATTGGACCGTAGGGTATTGCGCGATAAGTCCGTAGTGTAGGAACTGATAGGTTCGTACGGTTTTACCGATAAGTCTGTAGGGTATTTCCGATATGTGCGTAGTTTTTTTTCCGATAATTCTTTAGGGTATTTGTGATATGTCCGTAGGGAATTTCCGATAAGTACGTAGGCTATTTTTCGATAAGTCTGTAAGATATTTTCGATAAGTCCGTAGGTTATTTCCGATATGTCCGTAGGGTAAGGCCTGATAAATCGTAAGCTATATCCGATAATTCTGTAGGATATTTTTCGATAATTTCGTAAGGTAAATCCGCTTATTCCGTAAGGTAGAGCCTGATAATTCCGTAGGGAACTGCTCTATAAGTCCGTTAGGTAGGGCCTGATAAATCCGAAATGTATTTCGGATAAGTCCGGTAGGGTACTTCCGATAAGTCCATAGGTTATTTCCGATAATTTCAGGGTATTTCCGATAAGTCCTTAGGGTAGACCTGATAAGTCCGAAATGTATTTTTGATAAGTCCGTTGGGTATTTCCGATAAGTTCCTAGGGCTATTTCCGATAATTCCGTAGGGTACTTTCGATAAGTCCGTAGGGTATTTTCGATAGGTTGTAGGGTTTTTCCGATAGGTCTGTATGGTATTTCTGATTAGTCCGTAGGAAATTTCCGATAAGTCCGTAAAGCGTGTTAAGTCTGTAGGGTATTTCTATTAGAAATACATAGAAAGACATATTTGTCTGTACGGTGGGGCTTGATAAGTCTGTAAGGTAGGGGTTGATAAGGCCCTAGTGGCAATTTCTGATAATTCCGTAGGGTACTTTCGATAAGTCCGTAGGGTATTTCCGATAGGTCCGTACAGTAGGGCCTATTAAGTCCCTAGTGCTATTTCAGACAAGTTCGTGGAGAGTAGCTCTTTGAAAACTCTGTAGGGTAGGACCTGATTAGACCGAAAGGTATTGCCTGATAAGTCCGTAGTGTAGGACTTGGTAAGTCCGTAGTTTTTTTTCCGATAAGTCTGTAGAGTATTTCCAATAACATCGTAGGGTATATCCGATAAGTCAATAGTGTAGAAACTGATAATAACGGTAAAGAATTTTCGATAAGTCTGAAGCTAGGGCCTGATAGGTCCGTGTAGGGTATTACTGATAAGTCCGTAGGGTATTTCCGATAAGTCCGTATTGTATTTGAGAAAGGTCCATAGTCTAGGTCCTTGATAAGTCCGTACGGTATTTCTGGTAAGTCCGTAGTGTAAGTCCTGATAAGCTGTAGGGTTGAGCCTGATAAGTCCGTAAGGTAGGGCATGATAAGTCCGTAGGGTAGGGCTGATAAGTCTGTAAGATACTTCCGATAAGTCCCGTAGGGTATTTCGATAAGCCCTAAAGCTGCTTCCAATAAGTCCGTAGGGTATTTCCGATAAGTCCGTAGGAAACTCCTGATAAGTCAATAGAGTAAGAACTGTTGATAGTCATTACGGTATTTCCGATGAGTCCGTTGGGTATTGCCTGATAAGTCCGTAACGTATTTCCGATAAGTCCGTAGGGTATTTCCGATAAGTCCATAGAGTACTTCCAATAGGTCAACAGGGTATTTTCGATGAGTGCGTAGGGTATTTCTGATAAGACCATACGGTATTTTCGATAAGTCCGTAGGGAATTTCCTATAAGTCTGTAGGGTATTTCTGATAGGTCCGTATGGTTGGGCCTGATAAGTCGGCAGGGTATTTTCGATAAGTGCGTAGGGTATTTCCGATAAGTCAATATGATATTTCCAATAAGTCCGTAGGGAATTTCCTGATAAGTCCGTAA
This sequence comes from Polistes dominula, assembly GCF_049000335.1. Taxonomy (NCBI): domain Eukaryota; kingdom Metazoa; phylum Arthropoda; class Insecta; order Hymenoptera; family Vespidae; genus Polistes; species Polistes dominula. The sequence continues at coordinate 105,112 of NW_028300860.1, forward strand.
CGTATTCTGATAAGTCCGTACCGTACTTTCCGATAAGTCCGTAGGGTATTTTCGATAAGTTCAAATGGTATTTCCGATAAGTCCGTATGGAATTTCCAAAAAGTGCGTAGGGTTTTTCCAATAATTCTAAAGGGTATTTCTGATATGGTACGTAGGGAATTTCTAATAGGTCAGTAGGGTAGAAACTGATAAGTCCGTATGGTATTTCAATAAGTCCGTAAGGTAGGGGCCTGATTTGGACCGTAGGGTATTGCCCGATAAGTCTGTAGGGTATGAACTGATGGGTTTGTACGGTATTACCGATAAGTCTATAAGGTATTTCCGATATGTGCGTAGTTTTTTTCCGATAATTCTTTAGAGTATTTGTGATATGTCCGTAGGGAATTTCCGATAAGTCCGTAGGTTATTTTCGATAAGTCTGTAAGATATTTTCGATAAGTCCGTAGGTTATTTCCCGATATGTCCGTTGGGTAAGGCCTGATAAATACGTAAGCTATATCCGATAATTCTGTAGGATATTTTCGATAATTTCTGTAAGGTAAATCCGCTTATTCCGTAAGGGTAGAGCTGATAATTCCGTAGAGAACTGCTCTATAAGTCCGTTAGGTAGGGCCTGATAAATCCGAAATGTATTTCTGATAAGTCCGTGTAGGGTACTTCCGATAAGTCCATAGGTTATTTCCGATAATTTCGTAGGGTATTTCCGATAAGTCCTTAGGGTAGACCTGATAGGTCCGAAATGTATTTTTGATAAGTCCGTTGGGTATTTCCTTGATAAGTTCCTAGGCTATTTCCGATAATTCCGTAGGGTACTTTCGATAAGTCCGTAGGGTATTTTCGATAGGTCTGTAGGGTTTTTCCGATAAGTCTGGTATGGTATTTCTGATTAGTCCGGTAGGAAATTTCCGATAAGTCTGTAAAGCGTGTTAAGTCTGTAGGGTATTTCTATTAGAAATACATAGAAAGACTATATTTGTCTGTACGGTAGGGCCTGATAAGTCTGTAAGGTAGGGGTTGATAAGGCTCTAGGCAATGTCTGATTATTCCGTAGGGTACTTTTCGATAAGTCCGTAGGGTATTTTCGATAGGTCTGTAGGGTTTTTCCGATAAGTCTGTATGGTATTTCTGATTAGTCCGTAGGGTATTTCCGATATGACCATATGGTATTTCCGATAAGTCCGTTGTGAATTTCCTATAAGTCTGTAGGGTATTTCCGATATGTCTGTATACGGTAGGGCCTGATGAGGTTTTGGGGTAGGGCTTGATAAAGCCCTATGCAATTTTCGTTAAGTCCGTAGGGTTTTTTCTGATGTTCTGTATTGTTTTTCCGATAAGACCTTAGGGTATTTCCGATAAGTCTGTATTGTATTCAAGAAAGGTCCGTAGTCTGGGTCCTGATAAGTCCAAAGGGAAGGGCCTGATAAGTTCAAAGGGAATTGCCTGATAAGTCCGTAAGTTAGGGCCTTATAAGTCCGTAGAGTATTTTTGATAAGTCCGGAAGGTTATTTTCGGTAAGATCATAGGGTGTATTTACGATAAATCCGTAGGGTATTTAATATAAGTCTGTAGGTCGTGACAAGTCCGTATCGTTTTTCCGATTAATCTGTCGGGTATTTCCGATAAGTCCAAAGGAATTTCCGATAAGTCAGAAGGGTGGGGTAAGACTAGTCCGGGTACAGTATTTGATAAGTCCGTAGAGTAGGGCCTAATAAGTCATAGGCTATTTCCGATAAGTCCGTAGAGTAGCTTCTGGGATAAATCCGTAGGGTAGAGCCTGATTAGACTGTAAGGTATTGCCCGATACGTCCGTAGGGTATTTCCGATAAGTCCGTAGAGTACTTCCACTAAGTCCGTGGGGTATTTCCGTAAAGAGTGCATAGGGTATTTCTGATAAGACTATATGGTGTATTTCCGATAAGTCCGTGTAGGGAATTCCTATAAGTCTGTAGGGTATTTCTGATAGGTCCGTATGGTAGGGCCTGATAAGTCGGCAGGCTATTTTCGATAAGTACGTAGGGTATTTCCGATAAGTCATATGATATTTCCAATAAGTCCGTAGGTTATTTCCGTTAAGTCCGCAGGGTAGGGCCTGATATGTCCGTAGTGTAGGACCAGATAAGTTCGTAGGGTATTTTCCGATAAGTGCACAGGGTATTTCCGGATAAGTCTATATGGTATTTCCGATATTCCGGAGAGAATTTCTGATAAGTCCGTAGTGAGGGCCTGATAAGACCGTTGTCTATTTCCGATTAGTCCGTAGGGTATTTCATATTAGTCCGTGTTGCGTGACACGTCCGTAAAGTATTCGATGAGTCCGTAGAGAATTTCCGATGAAGCAGTAAGGTGGGAACTGATCAGTCCGTACGGTATTTTCCGATAAGTCCGTAGGGTATTTCCGATAAGTCCGTAGGGATTTTCCGTTTAGTCCGTAGGGTAGTTCCTGACAGGTCCCTAGGCTATTTCTGATAAGTCTGTAGAATATTTCCAAAAGGTCCGTATGGAATTTCCGATAAGTCAGTAGTGTAGGAGCTAATAACTCCGGCGAGAATTTCAAAAAGTCCGAAATGTATTTTTGATAAGTACGTAGGGTACTTCCGATAAGTCCGTAGGTTATTTTGATAAGTCCGTAGGGTATTTCCGATAAGTCAGTAGTGTAGGAACTAATAACTCCGGCGAGAATTTCCGATAAGTCCCTAAGCTAGGGCCTAATATGTCCGTAGTGTAGTACCAGATAAGTCCGTACGATATTTCCGATAAGTCCGTAAAGCGTGATAAGTCTGTAGGGTATTTCCGATATGTCTGTACGGTAGGGCCTGATAAGTCTTTTGGGTAGGGCTTGATAAGGCCCTGCAATTTTCGTTGAGTCCGTAGGGTCTTTCTGATATTCTGTATTGTTTTTCCGATAAGACCTTAGGGTATTTCCGATAAGTCCTGTATTGTATTTTAAGAAAGGTCCGTAGTCTAGTTCCTGATAAGTCCAAAGGGAAGGGGCCTTATAAGTTCGAAGGGAATTGCCTGATAAGTCCAAAATGTATTTTTGATAAGTCCGTTGGGTATTTCCGATAAGTCCTAGGCTATTTCTGATAATTCCGTGATTACTTTCGATAAGTCCGTCGGGGTATTTTCGATAGGTCTGTAGGGTTTTCGATAAGTCTGTATGGTATTTCTGATTAGTCCGTAGGAAATTTCCGATAAGTCCGTAAAGCGTGATAAGTCTGTAGGGTATTTCCGATATGTCTGTACGGTAGGGCCTGATAAGTCTTTTGGGTAGGGCTTGATAAGGCCCTATGCAATTTTCGTTAAGTCCGTAGGGTTGGTATTTCAGATAAATCCGTTATGTAGGGCCTGATAAATCTGTAGGGTACTTCCGATACGACCGTATGGTAGGGCTTGATAAGTCCGTAGGGTATTTCCGATAAGTCCGTAGGGAATTTCCGATAAGTCCGTGGTTTTTTTTCCGATAATTCTGTAGAGTATTTCCTATAAGACTGTAATTTATTTTCGATAAGTCCGTAGGAAATTCCTGATAAGTCGAGTAGAGTAAGAACTTGATAAGTCCGTACGGTATTTCCGATAAGTCCCGTTGGGTATTGCCTGATAAGTCCGTAACGTATTTCCGATAAGTCCGTAGGTTATTTCCGATTAGTCCGTAGGATTACTTCCAATAAGTCCGCAGGGTATTTCCGATGAGTGCGTAGGGTATTTCCGATAAGACCATATGGTATTTCCGATAAGTCCGTAGGGAATTTCCCATAAGTCTGTGGGGTATTTCTGATAGGTCCGTATAGTAGGGCCTGATAATTCGGCAGGGTATTTTCTGATAAGTGCATATGGTATTTCCGATAAGTCCGTAGGGTATTTCCGATAAGTCAGTAGGGTGGGAACTGATAAGTACGTATGGTATTGCCTGATAAGTCCGGTAGGGAATTTCCGATAAGTCCATAGGGTAGGGCCTGATAAGTCCGGGGGAAAGGGCCTGATAATTCCGTACGGTAGGGCCTGATAAGTAAGTAACTTATTTTTGATAAGGCCGTTTTTATTTCCGATAAGTTCGTAAGGTATTACTGATAACTCCGTAAGTTATTTTAGATAAGTCCGCAGGGTATAACATATAAGTCGATAGGACCTGATAAATCCGTAGGGTATTAGCGGTAAGTTCGTAGGGCATTTCCGAAAAGTCCGTAGGGTATTTCATATAAGTCTGTAGGGCGTTAAAATTCCGTAGGTTTTTTCGATAAGTCTGTAGGGTATTTCCGATATGTCCGTAGGGTATTTCCGTTTAGTCCTTAGGTTTTCCAAAAAGTCTGCAGGGTATATTCGATAAGTCCGTAGAGTATTTTCGATAAGCCCATAGGTTATTTCCTATAAGCCTTAGGGTATTTCCGATAAGTCCGTAGAGTATTTCATATAAGTCTGTAGGGCGTGACGAGTCCGTGGGGTTTTTCCGATAAGTCTGTAGGGTATTTCCGATAAGTCCATAGGTTATTTCCGATAATTTCTTAAGGTGTTTCCTATAAGTCCTTAGGGTAGTGCCTGATAAGTCCGAAATGTATTTTTGATACGTCCGTTGGGTATTTCCGATAAGTCCCTAGGCTATTTCTGATAATTCCGTAGGGTACTTTCGATAAGTCCGTAGGGTATTTCCGATGAGTGCGTAGGGTATTTCCGATATTCTAGGGAGAATTTCTGATAAGTCCGTAGTTTAGGGCCTCATAAGACCGTAGGGTATTTCCGATTAGTCGGTAAGGTATTTCATATTAGTCCGTATTGCGTGACACGTCCGTAAAGTATTTCCGATAAGTCCGTAGAGAATTTCCGATAAGTCAGTAAGGTGGGAACTGATAAGTCCGTACGGTATTTCCGATAAGTCCGTAGGGTATTTCCGATAAGTCCGTAGGTTATTTCCGTTTAGTCCGTAGGGTATTTTATATAAGTCTGTAGAGCATTACGAGTCCGTAGGGTTTTTCCGATAAGACTGTAGGGTATTTCATATAAGTCTGTAGAGCATTACGAGTCCGTAGGGTATTTTCGATATTACTGTACGGTAGGGCCTGATAAAACCGTAGGGTATTCCTGATAAATTCGTAGGGTATTTCATATAAGTCTGTAGAGCATTACGTGTCCGTAGGGTTTTTCCGATAAGACTGTAGGGTATTTCCGATAGTCCGTAGGGAACTCCCGATAAGTCTGTAGGGTATTTCCGATAAGTCCATATGATATTTCCGATAAGTCCGTAGGTTATTTTCGTTTAGTCCGTAGGGTATTGCCTTATAGGTCCCTAGTCTATTTCCGATAAGTCCGCAGGGTATCTCCAATAAGTGCGTAGGGTATTTCCGATAAGTGCATATGGTATTTCCGATAAGTCCGTAGGTTATTTCCGTTAAGTCCGTAGGGTATTTCCGATAAGTCAGTAGTGTAGGAACTAATAACTCCGGCGAGAATTTCCGATAAGTCCGTAGTGCAGTGTCTGATAAGTCCGAAATGTATTTTTGATAAGTACGTAGGGTACTTCAGATAAGTCCGTCAGTTATTTCTGATAAGTCCCTAGGGTATTTCCGATAAGTCAGTAGTGTAGGAACTAATAACTCCGGCGAGAATTTCCGATAAGTCCCTAAGCTAGGGCCAAATAGGTCCGTAGGAAATTTCCGATAAGCGCGTAGTGATTTTCCGATAAGTCCGTTAGGTAGGGCCTGATAAATCCGAAATGTATTTCTGATAAGTCCGTAGGGTATTTCCGATAAGTCCATAGGTTTTTTTCGATAATTTCGTAGGGTATTTCCTATAAGTCCTTAGGGTAGTGCCTGATAAGTCCGAAATGTATTTTTGATAAGTCCGTTGGGTATTTCCGGTAAGTCCCTAGGCTATTTCCGATAATTCCGTAGGGTATTTTCGATAAGTCTGTGGGGTTTTTCCGAAAGGTCTGTAGGGTATTTCTGATAAATCAGGTTTGTAGGGCCTGATAGAGCCCGTAGTGTTTGACCAGATAAGTCCGTAGGGTATTTCCAATCAGTCAGTAGGGTAGGAACTGATAAGTCCGTAGGGTAGGGCCTGATATGTCGGTAGTGTAGAGCAAAATAAGTCCGTTGGGCATTTTCGATAAGTGCGTAGGGTGTGTTTCCGATAAGTCCATAGGTTGTTTCTAAAAATTTAGTAGGGTATTTTCGATAACTCCCTATGGTAGTGCCTGATAAGTCCGAAATGTATTTTTGATAAGTACGTAGTCTACTTTCGATAAGTCCATAGGTTGTTACCTATAAGTCAATCAGCAACGTAGAATAACAATATAGTATATTTTTAAAATTAAAATTTAGATTTAAATTGTTACACAATAAACACTTTGTTGAACATACACACAATTAATAATGAACAATGTTAACGGAATATTAATTTGGTAATAAATAAAGGACTTAGGCTTGCAAAGATTTATGATAGCAATAATAACTAAGAATAAAATGTTCAAAGTCAATGACTAAGTTCTATTAAACAAGAGAGAGAGAACTTAGTAACAAAATTTAAATAAACTGATTGTAAATCAACCTAAGTTATAGTACCAAGTTAATACTCATAAATCGTCGATAATCGAATTAGATCACACCAGGCAAATGCCGTTCAACTCACGAACACACGATTTAGATATACGCAGTAGTAGATTAATATAATATTACTTAAAATCAAAACTAAACGAACATTAGACAAATTTAAGAAACGTACTCAATAATTATATAAGGTGGACTTTGTAAGTACACTTGGAGTACTAGAACAAAACTTAAGACAAATTTTTGACACGTACTAAATGATTATATTAGATGGACTTATAAATGGACTTAGAAAATTATTACAAAACTAGACAACTCTTAGAAAAATCTTAGTCACGTACTCGATGATAATTTAAGGTGGACTGACTTCATGGACGAACGTAGCATCGCAAGAAGCGTCCGTTTCGGAAGAAGTGGGAGTCACCTCCCACTTACGCAAAAATGCTTCCTCCACTACTGACTTCCCCACAGTGAGACCCAAGTCAAGGAGAAAAATTCGCTGACAAAAATATTAGTTACTATCAAGCGCGAATTCTTCGAAGAGAAATAGGTATTACTTTACATTGGAATTTTATCAAGCGCGAATTCTTCGAAGAGAAATAAGTGTTACTTACATTGGAATTTTATCAAGCGCGAATTCTCCGAAGAAAGATAAGTGTCAGTTACATTGGAATGTTATCAAGCGCGAACTCCTGGAACTGCCCCGTCAGTAAAAATGCATGTGCAGACAGAATACGAGTAACGAATATAATAAAGCATGAATATTTTATGCACATTGAAATAATAATTTAAAAACAATCATTCCATAATAACGTCGACCGATAAGTCAGTACTGGAAGAACGCAATGTCGGTATTACCGACATTTACTTATCGACTAACCTGAGTTACCGACCGACACTGTCGGTAATGCAGATTCCTCTATGAACGACAATGGATTCACAATATTCTAATTTATCCATTCTACAAAATACAATTTATCGATGGTCGTTCATAGGAAATACTAGAATTATCTTTACAAAGAATAATAACAATAAGGAAAAGAAAAGTATAATTATCAAATATTTAAGTATATATAGCGTGAAAATAAGGTACATTAGCGCGAACGAAAATGATCCATTATGATTGATCTAATAACTAATGTACATACAAAGTATCGAATTTATATACTAAAACAAACAGTATGAGATACATGTTTATATATATATATATATATAAAGAAAAAGAAAAATTTTTCTCGCAAGGTTTACATAGTACTTATAGAACTATTTTCACGCAAAATTATACGAACTAAAGTTTAACAAATTATTTTTACACAAAAATTAAATAGATTAATAATATTCACATACGACAGAGTTTACCAAATTTAAAACTTTTTTGTGTAGTGCACGAAATTCGAATTTAGACGTCACTGGACGTGACAAGTAATATAATCGATTTTTTATCATAGAAAATATATGTATATCTTAAAAAACAAAAAAATTTCGATATTCTTACATCAGATCTTTGTAGACTAAGAAACTTTTCTATAATGCAGTTAATCTGCAAATATCATTAGATTGTTAAATAATGTAGAATTGTAATTCCCACATTTTTCTTGTTATTCTATCGATTTAGAATTACAAAATTTCTTTTTATTAAAGATATAAGAATCATCTAATATATTAGCATATCATTTTTGTAATCCTATAGTTTTTCTCTTACCTAGTAAAGAAACATACAAACGCTAATTGTATGCGAAAATTACATACATTTTTAAATATAATACCTGTAATATAATTGATTTTTTTATAATAGGAAATATATATATATCTAAAAAAACGAACAATTTTCGATATTCTTACATCGGATTTTTGTAGACTAAATAATTTTTCTATAATACAGTTAATCTGCAAATATCATTAGATTGATGATTTATGTACAATGTAATTCTAACATTTTTTTTGTAATTTTATCGATTTTAAAAAGCAAAATTTCTTTTTATTAAAGATATAAGAATGATCTAATGTATTAGCTTATCATATGTGAAATCCTATAGTTTTTCTCCAACGCAGTAAAGAAAAATATAGACGCTAATTGTAAGCAAAAATTACGTACATTTTTCAACATAATACATGTAAATAAATCGATTTTCTATCATAGGAAATATGTGTTTACCTAAAAAAACGAAAAATTTCCGATATTCTTACATCGGATTTTTGTAGACTAGGTAATTTTTCTATAATGCAGTTAATCTGCAAATATCATTAGATTGCTGAATAATGTGCAATGTAATTCCCACATTTTTCTTGTAATTTTATCGATTTAGAATGACAAAATTTCTTTTTATATAAGATATAAGAATCATCTAATATATTAGCATATCATTTTTGTAATCCTATAGTTTTTCTCTAACGCAGTAAAGAAACATACAAACGCTAATTGTATGCGAAAATTACATACATTTTTCAACATAAAAACCGTAATATAATCGATTTTTTATAATAGGAAATATACGTATATCTAAAAAAAAACGATAAATTTTCGATATTCTTACATCGGATTTTTGTAGACTAAGTAATTTTTTTATAATACAGTTAATCTGCAAAAATCATTAGCTTGATGATTTATGTACAATGTAATTCCAATATTTTTCTTGTAATTTAATCGATTTTAAAAAACAAAATTTTTTTTTATTAAAGATATAAGAATCATCTAATGTATTAGCTTATCATATGTGAAATCCTATAATTTCTCTCTAACGCAGTATAGAAACATACAGACGCTAATTGTATGCGAAAATTACATACATTTTTCAACATAAAAACCGTAATAAAATCGATTTTTTATAATAGGAAATATGTGTATATCTAAAAAAACGAAAAATTTTCGATATTCTTACATCTGATTTTTGTAGACTAAGTAATTTTTCTATAATGCAGTTAATCTGCAAATATCATTAGATTGCTAAATAATGTACAATGTAATTCCAACATTTTTCTTGTAATTTTATCGATTTTAAATGACAAAATTTCTTTTTATAAAAGATATAAGAATCATCTAATGTATTAGCATATCATTTTTGTAATCCTATATTTTTTCTCTAACGCAGTAAAGAAACATACAAACGCTAATTTTATGCGAAAATTACATACATTTTTAAATATAATACCTGTAATATAATTGATTTTGTATTATAGGAAATATGTGTTTACCTAAAAAAACGAAAAAATTCCGATATTCTTACATCGGATTTTTGTAGACTAAGTAATTTTTCTATAATGCAGTTAATCTGCAAATATCATTAGATTGCTGAATAATGTACAATGTAATTCCAACATTTTTCTTGTAATTTTATCGATTTTGAAATGACAAAATTTCTTTTTATTAAAGATATAAGAATCATCTAATAAATTAGCATATCATTTTTGTAATCCTATAGTTTTTCTCTTACGTAGTAAAGAAACATACAAACGCTAATTGTATGCGAAAATTACGTACATTTTTCAAAATAAAACAGTAATATAAATCGATTTTGTATCATAGGAAATATGTGTATACCTAAAAAAACGAAAAATTTTCGATATTCTTACATCTGATTTTTGTAGACTAAGTAATTTTTTTATAGTACAGTTAATCTGCAAATATCATTAGATTGATGATTAATGTACAATGTAATTTCAACATTTTTCTTGTAATTTTATCGATTTTAAATGACAAAATTTCTTTTTATTAAATATATAAGAATCATCTAATGTATTAGCATATCATTTTTGTAATCCTATATATTTTTCTCTAACGCAGTAAAGAAACATACAAACGCTAATTGTATGCAAAAATTACGTACATTTTTCAACATAAAACAGTAATTAAATAGATTTTGTATCATAGGAAATATGTGTATGCATAAAAAAACGAAAAATTTCCGATATTCTTACATCGGATTTTTGTAGACTAAGTAATTTTTCTATAATGCAGTTAATCTGCAAATATCATTAGATTGCTGAATAATGTACAATGTAGTTCCAACAGTTTTTTCTTGTAATTTTATCGATTTAGAATGACAAAATTTCTTTTTATATAAGATATAAGAATCATCTAATATATTAGCATATCATTTTTGTAATCCTATAGTTTTTCTCTTAACGCAGTAAAGAAACATACAAACGCTAATTGTATGCGAAAATTACATACATTTTTCAAAATAAAAACCGTAATATAAATCGATTTTTTATAATAGGAAATATATGTATATCTAAAAAAAAACGATAAATTTGCGATATTCTTACTTCGGATTTTTGTAGACTAAGTAATTTTTTTATAATACAGTTAATCTGCAAAAATCATTAGCTTGATGATTTAGTACATGTAATTCCAATATTTTTCTTGTAATTAATCGATTTTAAAAAACAAATTTTTTTGAAAGGTGTGGGGCTAAATTCAAAAAAGCGAGTAGAAAATATTTAGGAAAGATGGTTGGGAGGGGACCTAAAAAAACGAAAAATTTTCGATATTCTTACATCGGATTTTTGTAGACTAGGTAATTTTTCTATAATGCAGTTAATCTGCAAATATCATTAGATTGCTAAATAATGTGCGATGTAATTCCCACATTTTTCTTGTAATTTTATCGATTTAGAATGACGAAATTTCTTTTTATATAAGATATAAGAATCATCTAATGTATTAGCATATCATTTTTGTAATCCTATATTTTTTCTCTAACGCAGTAAAGAAACATACAAACACTAATTGTATGCGAAAATTACATACATTTTTCAACATAATAACCGTAATATAATCGATTTTTTATCATAGGAAATATATGTATATCATAAAAAAACGAAAAATTTTCGATATTGTTACATCGGATTTTTGTAGACTGAGTAATTTTTTTATAATGCAGTTAATCTGCAAATATCATTAGATTGCTGAATAATGTACAATGTAATTCCAAAGTTTTTCTTGTAATTTTATCGATTTTAAATGACAAAATTTCTTTTTATTAAAGATATAAGAATCATCTAATGTATTAACTTATCATATGTGAAATCCTATAATTTTTCTCTAACGCAGTAAAGAAACATAAAGACGCTAATTGTATGCGAAAATTACATACATTTTTCAACATAAAACAGTAATAAAATCGATTTTTTATCATAGGAAATATGTGTATGCCTAAAAAAACGAAAAATTTCCGATATTCTTACATCGGATTTTTGTAGACTAAGTAATTTTTCTATAATGCAGTTAATCTGCAAATATCAATAGATTGCTAAATAATGTGCAATGTAATTCCCACATTTTTCTTGTAATTTTATCGATTTAGAATGACAAAATTTCTTTTTATATAAGATATAAGAATCATCTAATGTATTAGCATATCATTTTTGTAATCCTATATAAAAAAAAAAAAAAAAAAGACTTTTTCTCTAACGCAGTAAAGAAACATACAAACGCTAATTGTATGCGAAAATTACATACATTTTTTCAACATAAAAACCGTAATATAATCGATTTTTTATAATAGGAAATATATGTATATCTAAAAAAACGAAAAATTTTCGATATTCTTACATCTGATTTTTGTAGACTAAGTAATTTTTTTATAATACAGTTAATCTGCAAATATCATTAGATTGATGATTAATGTACAATGTAATTTCAATATTTTTCTTGTAATTTTATCGATTTTAAAAACAAAATTTCTTTTTATTAAAGATATAAGAATCATCTAATGTATTAGCTTATCATATGTGAAATCCTATAATTTTTCTCTAACGCAGTAAAGAAACATACAGACGCTAATTGTATGCGAAAATTACATACATTTTTCAACATAAAACAGTAATATAAATCGATTTTTTATCATAGGAAATATGTGTATGCATAAAAAAACGAAAAATTTCCGATATTCTTACATCGGATTTTTGTAGACTAGGTAATTTTTCTATAATGCAGTTAATCTGCAAATATCATTAGATTGCTAAATAATGTGCAATGTAATTCCCACATTTTTCTTCTAATTTTATCGATTTAGAATGACAAAATTTCTTTTTATTATAAGATATAAGAATCATCTAATGTATTAGCATATCATTTTTGTAATCCTATAGTTTTTCTCTAACGTAGTAAAGAAACATACAAACGCTAATTGTATGCGAAAATTACATACATTTTTCAACATAAAACCGTAATATAATCGATTTTTTATCATAGGAAATATATGTATATCTAAAAAAACGAAAAATTTTCGATATTCTTACATCGGATTTTTGTAGACTAAGTAATTTTTTTATAATACAGTTAATTTGCAAAAATCATTAGCTTGATGATTTATGTACAATGTAATTCCAATATTTTTCTTGTAATTTATATCGATTTTAAAAAACAAAATTGTTTTTTATTAAAGATATAAGAATCATCTAATGTATTAGCTTATCATATGTTGAAATCCTATAGTTTTTCTCTAACCCAGTAAAGAAACATACAAACGTTAATTGTATGCGAAAATTACAAACATTTTTCAACATAAAACAGTAATTAAATAGATTTTTTATCATAGGAAATATGTGTATGCCTAAGAAAACGAAAAATTTCCGATATTCTTACAGCGGATTATTGTTAGACTAAGTAATTTTTCTATAATGCAGTTAATCTGCAAATATCATTAGATTGCTGAATAATGTGTGTCACGTCCAGTGACGTCTAAATTCGAATTTCGTGCACTACACCCAAAAGTTTTAAATTTGGTAAACTCTGTCGTATTTGAATATTATTAGTCTGTTTAATTTTTGCGTAAAAGTAATTTGTTAAACTTTAGTTCGTATAATTTTGCGTGAAAATAGTTCTATAAGTACTATGTAAACCCTGCAAGATAAATTTTTTTTTCTTTATATACATATATCTCCTACTGTTGTTTTAGTATATAAATTCGATACTTTGTATGTACATTAGTTATTAGATCAATCATAATAGATAATTTTCGTTTGCGCTAATGTACCTTGTTTTCACGCTATATACTTAAATATTTGGTAATTACACTTTCTTTTCCTTATCGTTTCTATTCTTTGTAAAGATAACTCTGTATTTCCTATGAACGACCATCGATGAATTTTGTAGAATGGATAAAACAGAGTATTGGGAATCCATTGTCGTTCATAGAGGAATCTGCATTACCGACAGTGTCGGTCGGTAACAAGGCTAGTCGATAAGTAAATGTCGGTAATACCGACATTGCGTTCTTCCAGTACTGACTTATCGGTCGACGTTATAATGGAATGATTGTTTTTAAATTATTATTTCAATGTGCATAAAATATTCATACTTTATTATATTCGTTACTCATATTCTGTCTGCACGTGCATTTTTGCTGACGGCGCAGTTCCAGGAGCTCGCACTTGATAACATTCCAATGTAACTGACCCTTATCTTTCTTCGGAGAATTCGCGCTTGATAAAATTCCAATGTAAGTAATACTTATTTCTCTTCGAAGAATTCGCGCTTGATAAAATTCCAATGTAAGTAATACCTATTTCTCTTTGAGGAATTCGCGCTTGATAGTAACTAATATTTTTTTCAGCGAATTCTTCTCCTTGACTTGGGTCTCACGGTGTGGAAGTCAGTGGTGGAGAAAGCATTTTTGCTTAAGTGGGAGGTACTTCCACTCTTCCGAGACGGACGCTTCTTGCGATGCTGCGTTCATCCATGAAGTCAGTCCACCTTAAATTATCATCGAGTACGTGTCTAAGATTTTTCTAAGAGTTGTCTAGTTTTGTACTAATTTTCTAAGTTCATTTATAAGAGCACCTTATATGATCATTTAGTACGTGTCAAAAATTTGTCTTAAGTTTTGTTCAGGTACTCCAAGTGTACTTATAAAGTCCACCTTATATAATTATTGAGTACGTGTCTTAAATTTGTCTAGATTTGATTTTGAGTATTATTATAATAGTCTACTACTGCGTATGTCTAAATCGTGTGTTCGTGGAGTCGAACTGCGTTTGCCTGGTGTGATCTGATTCGATTATCGACGATTTATGAATATTAACTTGGTATTTTAACTTAGGTTGATTTACAATCAGTTTATTTAAATTTTGTTACTAAGTTCTCTTTCTCTTGTTTAATAGAACTTAGTCATTGACTTTCAACATTTTATTCTTAGTTATTATTGCTATCATAAATCTTTGCAAGCCTAAGTCCTTTATTTTTACCAAACTAATATTCCGTTAACATTGCTCATTAATAATTGTGTGTGTGTGCAACAACGTGTTTATTGTGTAACAATTTGAATCTGAATTTAAATTTTAAAATATACCATATTGTTATTCTACATTGTGATTGTGATTTAACAACTGCACCCTTCCCTCAAACGCCAATTTCAGTCAGCATTCAGCAGTCAGCAGAAAAATTACTTAGTCTACAAAAATCCGATGTAAGAATATCGGAAATTTTTCGTTTTTTTAGGCATACACATATTTCCTATGATAAAAAATATATTTATATTACTGTATTATGTTGAAAAATGTATGTAATTTTCGCATACAATTAGCGTTTGTATGTTTCTTTACTGCGTTAGAGAAAAACTATAGGATTACAGATATGATAAGCTAATACATTAGATGATTCTTATATCTTTAATAAAAGAAATTTTGTCATTTAAACTCGATAAAATTACAAGAAAAATTTTGGAATTACATTGTACATTATTCATCAATCTAATGATATTTGCAGATTAACTGCATTATAGAAATGGATTTAAAAATTACTTAGTCTATAAAAATCCGATGTAAGAATATCGGAAATTTTTCGTTTTCTTTAGGCATACACATATAACCTATGATACAAAATCGATTATATTACAGGTATTATATTTAAAAATATATGTTATTTTCGCATACAATTAGGGTTTGTATGTTTCTTTACTGGAGTTAGAGAAAAACTATAGGATTACAGATATGATAAGCTAATACATTAGATGATTCTTATATCTTTTATAAAAAGAAATTTTGTCATTTTAACTCGATAAAATTACAAGAAAAATGTTGGAATTACATTGTACATTTATTTAGCAATCTAATGATATTTGCAGATTAACTGCATTATAGAAAAAAAATTGGTGTTTAAAAATTACTTAGTCTTCAAAAAATCAGATGTAAGAATATCAGAAAATTTTTCGTTTTTTTAGATATACATATATTTCCTATGATAAAAAATCGATATTTAATTACTGTTTTATGTTGAAAAATGTACGTAATTTTCGCATACAATTAGCGTTTGTATGTTTCTTTACTGCGTTAGAGAAAAACTATAGGATTACACATATGATATGCTAATACATTAGATGATTCTTGTATCTTTTATAAAAAGAAATTTTGTCATTCTAAATCGATAAAATTACAAGAAAAATGTTGGAATTACATTGTACATTATTCATCAATCTAATGATATTTGCAGATTAACTGTATTATAGAAAAATTACTTAGTCTACAAAAATCCGATGTAAGAATATTGAAAATTTATCGTTTTTTTTAGATATACGTATATTTCCTATTATAAAAAATCGATTATATTACTGGTTTTTATGTTGAAAAATGTATGTAATTTTCGCATACAATTAGCGTTTGTATGTTTCTTTACTGCGTTAGAGAAAACTATAGGATTACAGAAATGATATGCTAATACATTAGATGATTCTTATATCTTTAATAAAAAGAAATTTTGTAATTCTAAATCGATAAAATTTCAAGAAAAATGTGCAAATAACATTGCAGATTATTCAGCAATCTAATGATATTTGCAGATTAACTGCATTATAGAAAAATTACTTAGTCTACAAAAATCCGATGTAAGAATATCGGAAATTTTTCGTTTTTTTAGGCATACACATATTTCCTATGATAAAAAATCTATTTAATTTCTGTTTTATGTTGAAAAATGTACGTAATTTTTGCTTATAATTAGCGTTTGTATGTTTCTTTACTGCGTTAGAGAAAAAATATAGGATTACAAAAATGATATCCTAATACATTAGATGATTCTTATATATTTATTATAAAAATTTTGTCATTTAAACTCGATAAAATTACAAGAAAAACGTTGGAACTACAATGTTCATTATTCAGACAATCTAATGATATTTTGCAGATTAACTGCATTATAGAAAAATTACTTAGTCTACAAAAATCCGATGTAAGAATATCGGAAATTTTTCGTTTTTTTAGGCATACACATATTTCCTATGATAAAAAATATATTTAATTACTGTTTTATGTTGAAAAATGTACGTAATTCTCTTATGCAATTAGCGTTTGTATGTTTCTTTACTGCGTTAGAAAAAAATATAAGATTACAAAAGTGATATGCTAATACATTAGATGATTCTTATATATTTAAGAAAAAGAAATTTTGTCATTCTAAATCGATAAAATTACAAGAAAAATTTTGGAATTACATTATACATTATTCATCAATCTAATGATATTTGAAGATTAACTGCATTTTAGAAAAATTACTTAGTCTACAAAAAATCCGATGTAAGATTATCGAAAATTTTTCGTTTTTTTAGGCATACACATATTTCCTATGATAAAAAATATATTTAATAACTGTTTTGTATTGAAAAATGTACGTAATTTTTGCATACAATTAGCGTTTGTATGTTTCTTTACTGCGTTAGAGAAAAACTATAGGATTACAGATATGATAAGCAAATACATTAGATGATTCTTATATCTTTATTATAAAAATTGTCATTTAAACTCGATAAAATTAGAAGAAAAATGGTGGAATTACATTGTACACTATTTAGCAATCTAATAATATTTGCGGATTAACTGCATTATAAAAAAATTAAACATTAATCATCAATTTAATGATATTTGCAGATTAATTGTATTATAAAAAAATTACTTAGTCTACAAAAAATCAGATGTAAGAATATCGAAAATTTTTCGTTTTTTTAGGTAAACACAAATTTCCTATGATAAAAAATATATTTAATAACTGTTTTGTATTGAAAAATGTACGTAATTTTCGCATACAATTAGCGTTTGTATGTTTCTTTACTGGGTTAGAGAAAAAATATAGGATTACAGATATGATATGCTAATACATTAGATGATTCTTGTATCTTTAATAAAAAGAAGTTTTGTAATTCTAAATCGATAAAATTACAAGAAAAATGTGCAAATAACATTGCACATAATTCAGCAATCTAATGATATTTGCAGATTAACTGCATTATAGAAAAATTACTTAATCTACAAAAATCCGATGTAAGAATATCAGTAATTTTTCGTTTTCTTAGGCATACACATATTTCCTATGATAAAAAATCTATTTAATTACTGTTTTATGTTGAAAACTGTAAGTAATTTTTGCATACAATTAGCGTCTGTATGTTTCTTTACTGCGCTAGAGAAAAATTTTAGGATTTCACATATGATAAGCTAATACATTAGATGATTCTTATATCTTTAATAAAAAGAAATTTTGTCATTTAAAATCAAAAAAATTACAAGAAAAACTTTGGAACTACAATGTACATAAATCATTAATCTAATGATATTTGCAGATTAACTGTATTATAGAAAAATGTCTTAGTCTACAAAAATCAGATGTAAGAATATAGAAAATTTTTCGTTTTTTTAGATATACATATATTTCCTATTATAAAAAATCGATTATATTAGGGTTTTTTATGTTAAAAAATGTATGTTATTTTCGCATACAATTAGCGTCTGTATGTTTCTTTATTACGTAAGAGAAAAACAATAGGATTACAAAAATAATATGCTAATATATTAGATGATTCTTATATCTTTAATAAAAAGAAATTTTGTAATTCTTAATCGATAAAATTACAATAAAAATGTTGAAATTACATTGTGCATTATTCATCAATCTAATAATATTTGCAGATAACCTGTATTATAGAAAAAATACTTAGTCTACAAAAATCCGATGTAAGATTATCGAAAATTTTTCGTTTTTTTAGATATACATATATTTCCTATAATACAAAATCGAGTATGTTACGGTTTTTATGTTGAAAAATGTTTGTAATCTTCGCATACAATTAGCGTTTGTATGTTTCTTTACTGCGTTAGAGAAAAAATATAGGATTACAAAAATGATATGCTAATACATTAGAAGATTCTTATATCTTATATAAAAAGAAATTTTGTCATTCTTAATCGATAAAATTACAAGAAAAATGTGGGAATTACATTGCACATTATTTAGCAATCTAATGATATTTGCAGATTAACTGCATTATAGAAAAATTACTTAGTCTACAAAAATCAGATGTAAAAATATCGAAAATTTTCGTTTTTTTAGGTAATTACATTGTACATTATTTAGCAATCTAATGATATTTGCAGATTAACTGTATTATAGAAAAACTACTTAGTCTAAAAAAATCCGATGTAAGAATATCGGAAATTTTTTCGTTTTCTTAAGCATACCCATATAACCTATGATACAAAATCGATTATATTACAGGTATTATATTTAAAAATGTATGTAATTTTCGTATACTATTAGCGTTTGTATGTTTCTTTACTGCGTTAGAGAAAAAATATAGGATTACAAAAATGATATGCTAATACATTAGATGATTCTTATATCTTGAATAAAAAGAAATTTTGTGATTTAAAATCAAAAAAATTACAAGAAAAACTTTGGAACTACAATGTACATTATTTAGCAATCTAATGATATTTGCAGATTATCTGCATTATAGAAAAATTAAACATAAATCATCAATCTAATGATATTTGCAGATTAACTGTATTATAAAAAAATTACTTAGTCTACAAAAATCCGATGTAAGAATATCGGAAATTTTTCGTTTTTTTAGGCATACACATATTTCCTATGGTAAAAAGTCGATTATATTACTGTTAGTATGTTAAAAAATGTATGTAATATTCGCATACTATTAGCGTTTGTATGTTTCTTTACTGCGTTAGAGAAAAAATATAGGATTACAAAAATGATATGCTAATACATTAGATGATTCTTATATCTTATATAAAAAGAAATTTTGTCATTCTAAATCGATAAAATTACAAGAAAAATGTGGGAATTACATTTCACATTATTTAGCAATCTAATGATATTTGCGGATTAACTGCATTATAGAAAAATTACTTAGTCTACAAAAATCCGATGTAAGAATATCGGGAATTTTTCGTTTTTTTTAGTCATACACATATTTCCTATGATAAAAAATTTATTTAATTACTGTTTTATGTTGAAAAATGTAAGTAATTTTTGCATACAATTAGCGTCTGTATGTTTCTTTACTGCGTTAGAGAAAAATTTAAGGATTTCACATATGATAAGCTAATACATTAGATGATTCTTATATCTTTAATAAAAAGAAATTTTGTAATTCTTAATCGATAAAATTACAATAAAAATGTTGGAGTTACATGGTACATTATTCATCAATCTAATAATATTTGCAGATAACTTGTATTATAGAAAAAATACTTAGTCTACAAAAATCCGATGTAAGATTATCGAAAATTTTTCGTTTTTTTAGATATACATATATTTCCTATAATACAAAATCGAGTATGTTACGGTTTTTATGTTGAAAAATGTTTGTAATCTTCGCATACAATTAGCGTCTGTATGTTTCTTTACTACGTAAAGAAAAAATATAGGATTACAAAAATGATATGCTAATACATTAGAAGATTCTTATATCTTATATAAAAAGAAATTTTGTCATTCTTAATCGATAAAATTACAAGAAAAATGTGGGAATTACATTGCACATTATTTAGCAATCTAATGATATTTGCAGATTAACTGCATTATAGAAAAATTACTTAGTCTACAAAAATCAGATGTAAAAATATCGAAAATTTTTCGTTTTTTTAGGTAATTACATTGTACATTATTTAGCAATCTAATGATATTTGCAGATTAACTGTATTATAGAAAAACTACTTAGTCTAAAAAAATCCGATGTAAGAATATCGGAAATTTTTCGTTTTCTTAAGCATACACATATAACCTATGATACAAAATCGATTATATTACAGGTATTATATTTAAAAATGTATGTAATTTTCGTATACTATTAGCGTTTGTATGTTTCTTTACTGCGTTAGAGAAAAAATATAGGATTACAAAAATGATATGCTAATACATTAGATGATTCTTATATCTTGAATAAAAAGAAATTTTGTGATTTAAAATCAAAAAAATTACAAGAAAAACTTTGGAACTACAATGTACATTATTCAAAAGAATGAAATATAAGAAAAAAAAATAAATAACAAGAATGAGATAAGATATAAAATACAGCACAAAAACGAGAAGAAATCAAATGCAGGAACACAAATAACAGATCAAAACGATAATGAGGAATAAAAAGATGATCGATACAATAGGGATGACACGGAGAGAAAAAAATAGGATACAAAAATGAATGCAATACATAGATGATCATATATTTAATAAAAAGAAATGAAATGAAAAATACAAAAAAAATGGGGAATATGGAAGCAATCTAATGATATTTGCAGATTATTATTATAGAAAAAATAATAATTAATGATATTGAGATTAAGTATTATAAAAAATAAGTAAAAAAATCGAGTAAGAATATGGAAATTTTGTTTAGGATAAAATAATATGATAAAAAGATTATATAAGGTATGTTTAAAATGTATGTATTTGATAAAGGGTATGTATAGGAGAGAAAAAATATAGGAAAAAATGATATGTAATAAAGATGATCTATATATTTAATAAAAAGAAATGTAAAATGATAAAAAGGGGATATGAAAAAAAGTGCTGCATTATAGAAAAAAAAAAAAGAAGAGATAAGATAAAAAAAAACAGACAAAAATCGATGAAGAAATCGGAAATTGCAGGAAACAAATAACATGACAAAACGATAAACAGGATAAAAAAATGATGATTCGAACAAAGGGATGACACGGAGAGAAAAAATAAGGAACAAAAATGAAGAATACAAGATGATCAAATAATAAAAGAAATGAAAATTGATAAAATACAAAAAAGGGGAAAATACAATGAACAATGAAGAGAAAGAAAAAAATTAAACATTAATCATCAATTAAATAATATTTGCAGATTAACTGCATTATAAAAAAATTACTTAGTCTACAAAAATCATATGTAAGAATATCGAAAATTTTTCGTTTTTTTAGGTAAACACAAATTTCCTATGATAAAACATATATTTAATAACTTTTTTTTATTAAAAAATGTACGTAATTTTCGCATACAATTAGCGTTTGTATGTTTCTTTACTGGGTTAGAGAAAAAATATAGGATTACAGATATGATATGCTAATACATTAGATGATTCTTGTATCTTTAATAAAAAGAAATTTTTTAATTCTTAATGAATAAAATTACAATAAAAATGTTGGAATTACATTGTACATTATTCATTAATCTATTAATATTTGCAGATAACCTGTATTATAGAAAAATTACTTAGTCTACAAAAATCAGATGTAAAAATATCGAAAATTTTCGTTTTTTTAGGTAATTACATTGTACATTATTTAGCAATCTAATGATATTTGCAGATTAACTGTATTATAGAAAAACTACTTAGTCTAAAAAAATCCGATGTAAGAATATCGGAAATTTTTCGTTTTCTTAAGCATACACATATAACCTATGATACAAAATCGATTATATTACAGGTATTATATTTAAAAATGTATGTAATTTTCGTATACTATTAGCGTTTGTATGTTTCTTTACTGCGTTAGAGAAATTATATAGGATTACAAAAATGATATGCTAATACATTAGATGATTCTTATATCTCTAATAAAAAGAAATTTTGTAATTCTAAATCGATAAAATTTCAAGAAAATTGTTGAAATAACATTGCAGATTATTCAGCAATCTAATGATATTTGCAGATTAACTGCATTATAGAAAAATTACTTAGTCTACAAAAATCCGATGTAAGAATATCGGAAATTTTTCGTTTTTTTAGGCATACACATATTTCCTATGATAAAAAATCTATTTATATTTCTGTTATTATGTTGAAAAATGTACGTAATTTTTGCATACAATTAGCGTTTGTATGTTTCTTTACTGCGTTAGAGAAAAAATATAGGATTACAAAAATGATATCCTAATACATTAGATGATTCTTATATATTTAATAAAAAGAAATTTTGTCATTTAAACTCGATAAAATTACAAGAAAAATGTTGGAATTACATTGTTCATTATTTAGCACATCTCAATGATATTTGCAGATCAACTGCATTATAGATAAAATTACTCAGTCTACAAAAATCCGATGTAAGAATATCGGAAATTTTTCGATTTTTTTAGGCATACACATATTTCCTATGATAAAAAATATATTTAATTACTGTTATTATGTTGAAAAATGTACGTAATTCTCGCATGCAATTAGCGTTTGTATGTTTCTTTACTGCGTTAGAAAAATTATATAAGATTACAAAAATGATATGCTAATACATTAGATGATTCTTATATCTTCAAGAAAAAGAAATTTTGTCATTCTAAAATCGATAAAATTACAAGAAAAATTTTGAAATTACATTGATACATTATTCATCAATCTAATGATATTTGAAGATTAACTGCATTATAGAAAAATTACTCAGTCTACAAAAATCCGATGTAAGATTATCGAAAATTTTTCGTTTTTTTAGGTATACACATATTTCCTATGATAAAAAATATATTTATATAACTGTTATTGTATTGAAAAATGTACGTAATTTTTCGCATACAATTAGCGTTTGTATGTTTCTTTACTGCGTTAGAGAAAAACTATAGGATTACAGATATGATAAGCAAATACATTAGATGATTCTTATATCTTTATTATAAGAAATTTTGTCATTTAAACTCGATAAAATTAGAAGAAAAATGGTGGAATTACATTGTACATTATTTAGCAATTTAAAATGATATTTGCATATTAACTGCATTATAAAAAAAAAAAAAAAAAAAAAAAAAGAAAAAATTACTTAGTCTACAAAAATCAGATGTAAGAATATCGAAAATTTTTCGTTTTTTAAGGTATACACATATTTCCTATGATAAAAAATATATTTATATAACTGTTTTTGTATTGAAAAATGTACGTAATTTTCGCATACAATTAGCGTTTGTATGTTTCTTTACTGGGTTAGAGAAAAAATATAGGATTACAGATATGATATGCTAATACATTAGATGATTCTTGTATCTTTAATAAAAAGAAGTTTTGTAATTCTAAATCGATAAAATTACAAGAAAAATGTGCAAATAACATTGCACATAATTCAGCAATCTAATGATATTTGCAGATTAACTGCATTATAGAAAAATTACTTAATCTACAAAAATCCGATGTAAGAATATCAGTAATTTTTCGTTTTCTTAGGCATACACATATTTCCTATGATAAAAAAATCTATTTAATTACTGTTTTATGTTGAAAACTGTAAGTAATTTTTGCATACAATTAGCGTCTGTATGTTTCTTTACTGCGCTAGAGAAAAATTTTAGGATTTCACATATGATAAGCTAATACATTAGATGATTCTTATATCTTTAATAAAAAGAAATTTTGTCATTTAAAATCAAAAAAATTACAAGAAAAACTTTGGAACTACAATGTACATAAATCATTAATCTAATGATATTTGCAGATTAACTGTATTATAGAAAAATGTCTTAGTCTACAAAAATCAGATGTAAGAATATAGAAAATTTTTCGTTTTTTTAGATATACATATATTTCCTATTATAAAAAATCGATTATATTAGGGTTTTTATGTTAAAAAATGTATGTTATTTTCGCATACAATTAGCGTCTGTATGTTTCTTTATTACGTAAGAGAAAAACAATAGGATTACAAAAATAATATGCTAATATATTAGATGATTCTTATATCTTTAATAAAAGAAATTTTGTAATTCTTAATCGATAAAATTACAATAAAAATGTTGAAATTACATTGTGCATTATTCATCAATCTAATAATATTTGCAGATAACCTGTATTATAGAAAAAATACTTAGTCTACAAAAATCCGATGTAAGATTATCGAAAATTTTTCGTTTTTTTTTAGATATACATATATTTCCTATAATACAAAATCGAGTATGTTACGGTTTTTATGTTGAAAAATGTTTGTAATCTTCGCATACAATTAGCGTTTGTATGTTTCTTTACTGCGTTAGAGAAAAAATATAGGATTACAAAAATGATATGCTAATACATTAGAAGATTCTTATATCTTATATAAAAAGAAATTTTGTCATTCTTAATCGATAAAATTACAAGAAAAATGTGGGAATTACATTGCACATTATTTAGCAATCTAATGATATTTGCAGATTAACTGCATTATAGAAAAATTACTTAGTCTACAAAAATCAGATGTAAAAATATCGAAAATTTTCGTTTTTTTAGGTAATTACATTGTACATTATTTAGCAATCTAATGATATTTGCAGATTAACTGTATTATAGAAAAACTACTTAGTCTAAAAAAAATCCGATGTAAGAATATCGGAAATTTTTCGTTTTCTTAAGCATACACATATAACCTATGATACAAAATCGATTATATTACAGGTATTATATTTAAAAATGTATGTAATTTTCGTATACTATTAGCGTTTGTATGTTTCTTTACTGCGTTAGAGAAAAAATATAGGATTACAAAAATGATATGCTAATACATTAGATGATTCTTATATCTTGAATAAAAAGAAATTTTTGTGATTTAAAATCAAAAAAATTACAAGAAAAACTTTGGAACTACAATGTACATTATTTAGCAATCTAATGATATTTGCAGATTATCTGCATTATAGAAAAATTAAACATAAATCATCAATCTAATGATATTTGCAGATTAACTGTATTATAAAAAAATTACTTAGTCTACAAAAAATCCGATGTAAGAATATCGGAAATTTTTCGTTTTTTTAGGCATACACATATTTCCTATGGTAAAAAGTCGATTATATTACTGTTAGTATGTTAAAAAATGTATGTAATATTCGCATACTATTAGCGTTTGTATGTTTCTTTACTGCGTTAGAGAAAAAATATAGGATTACAAAAATGATATGCTAATACATTAGATGATTCTTATATCTTATATAAAAAGAAATTTTGTCATTCTAAATCGATAAAATTACAAGAAAAATGTGGGAATTACATTTCACATTATTTAGCAATCTAATGATATTTGCGGATTAACTGCATTATAGAAAAATTACTTAGTCTACAAAAATCCGGATGTAAGAATATCGGGAATTTTTCGTTTTTTTTTTAGTCATACACATATTTCCTATGATAAAAAATTTATTTATATTACTGTTTTTATGTTGAAAAATGTAAGTAATTTTTGCATACAATTAGCGTCTGTATGTTTCTTTACTGCGTTAGAGAAAAATTTATAGGATTTCACATATGATAAGCTAATACATTAGATGATTCTTATATCTTTAATAAAAAGAAATTTTGTAATTCTTAATCGATAAAATTACAATAAAAATGTTGGAGTTACATGGTACATTATTCATCAATCTAATAATATTTGCAGATAACTTGTATTATAGAAAAAATACTTAGTCTACAAAAATCCGATGTAAGATTATCGAAAATTTTTCGTTTTTTTAGATATACATATATTTCCTATAATACAAAATCGAGTATGTTACGGTTTTTATGTTGAAAAATGTTTGTAATCTTCGCATACAATTAGCGTCTGTATGTTTCTTTACTACGTAAAGAAAAAATATAGGATTACAAAAATGATATGCTAATACATTAGAAGATTCTTATATCTTATATAAAAAGAAATTTTGTCATTCTTAATCGATAAAATTACAAGAAAAATGTGGGAATTACATTGCACATTATTTAGCAATCTAATGATATTTGCAGATTAACTGCATTATAGAAAAATTACTTAGTCTACAAAAATCAGATGTAAAAATATCGAAAATTTTTCGTTTTTTTAGGTAATTACATTGTACATTATTTAGCAATCTAATGATATTTGCAGATTAACTGTATTATAGAAAAACTACTTAGTCTAAAAAATCCGATGTAAGAATATCGGAAATTTTTCGTTTTCTTAAGCATACACATATAACCTATGATACAAAATCGATTATATTACAGGTATTATATTTAAAAATGTATGTAATTTTCGTATACTATTAGCGTTTGTATGTTTCTTTACTGCGTTAGAGAAAAATATAGGATTACAAAAATGATATGCTAATACATTAGATGATTCTTATATCTTGAATAAAAAGAAATTTTGTGATTTAAAATCAAAAAAATTACAAGAAAAACTTTGGAACTACAATGTACATTATTCAGCAATCTAATGATATTTGCAGATTATCTGCATTATAGAAAAATTAAACATTAATCATCAATTAAATAATATTTGCAGATTAACTGTATTATAAAAAAATTACTTAGTCTACAAAAAAATCATATGTAAGAATATCGAAAATTTTTCGTTTTTTTAGGTAAACACACAAATTTCCTATGATAAAACATATATTTATATAACTTTTTTTTTATTAAAAAATGTACGTAATTTTCGCATACAATTAGCGTTTGTATGTTTCTTTACTGGGTTAGAGAAAAAAATATAGGATT
>NW_028300861.1:0-119375 GCF_049000335.1 Polistes dominula
TTTTCCATATTGTTATTATACTATGTAAAGATAATTCTGTATTTCCTATGAACGACCATCGATAAATTGTATTTTGTAGAGTGGATAAATTAGAGTATTGAGAATCCATTGTCGTTCATAGAGAAATCTGCATTACCGACAGTGTCGGTCGGTAACTAGTTTAGTCGATAAGTAAATGTCGGTAATACCGACATTGCGTTCTTCCAGTACTGACTTATCGGTCGACGTTATAATGGAATGATTGTTTTTAAATTATTATTTCAATGTGCATAAAATATTCATACTTTATTATATTATATTCGTTACTCATATTCTGTCTGCACGTGCATTTTTGCTGACGGCGCAGTCCCAGGAGCTCGCGCTTGATAACATTCCAATGTAACTGACACTTATCTTTCTTCGGAGAATTCGCGCTTGATAAAATTCCAATGTAAGTAATACTTATTTCTCTTCTAAGAATTCGCGCTTGATAAAATTCCAATGTAAGTAATACCTATTTCTCTTCGTAGAATTCGCGCTTGATAGTAACTAATATTTTTGTCAGCGAATTCTTCTCCTTGACTTGGGTCTCACGGTGTGGAAGTCAGTAGTGGAGGAAGCATTTTTGCGTAAGTGGGAGGTACTCCCACTCTTCCGAAACGGACGCTTCTTGCGATGCTACGTTCGTCCACGAAGTCAGTCCACCTTTAATTATCATCGAGTACGTGTCTAAACTTAGTCTAAAGATAGTCTAGTTTTGTGCTGGTTTTCTGAGTTCATTTATAAGTCCACCTTATATAATTATTGAGTACGTTTCTTAAATTTGTCTAATGTTCGTTTAGTTTTGATTTTAAGTAATATTATATTAATCTACTACTGCGTATATCTAAATCGTGTGTTCGTGAGTTGAACGGCATTTGCCTGGTGTGATCTTATTCGATTATCGACGATTTATGAATATTAACTTGGTATTTTTAACTTAGGTTGATTTACAATCAGTTCACTTAAATTTTGTTACTAAGTTCTCTCTTTCTTGTTTAATAGAACTTAGTCATTGACTTTGAACATTTTATTCTTAGTTATTATTGCTATTATAAATCTTGGCAAGCCTAAGTCATTTATTTGTTACCAAATTAATATTCCGTTAACATTGTTCATTAATAATTGTGTGTGTGCAACAGGGTGTTTACTGTGTAACAATTTGAATCTAAATTTAAATTTTAAAATATACTATATTGTTATTCTACATTGTGATTGTGATTTAACAACTGCACCCTTCCTTCAAACGCCAATTTCAGTCGGCATATTTGGATTGCATCTCCCATTGGCCAGCACCGGAAACCAGGTAAGAATTCAAGATTTGGTTAACATCCAGGGTTGAGTTTTCTTTGACATATTGACGTCCGACGCTCCGGTATCCGCGAGTAAAGCCTATCCCGGGTAAAGTACTGGATTAGCAGGCTGACCCAAAAACAGGCATTGACTTTCTTTCTCTTATCCGAGTAAACGACTGCAAAGTCGTGACCGGTTGAGAAATCTCTAAATTCGTTCTTACTCTTCAAGTAAGAACTGGTGACAGCGGCCACTCGTGAAATCTCTTTTCGAGACGTAACAAGTAACAAAAATTGGTGACAGCGGTGGGATAGCCCAACAATACGGTTTTGTCACCACGCGATACTCGTAGTTTGTCGGATATTTTCTACGGTTTGCTTACTTGGACTTTCGGATTGTTTCGTATAAATTTTGTTTTCTTTTTTTTTGTTGTTGTTTAAACTAAGTTTTTACAATAAAAAATGGCATCGGAACGTGCACGCGCTGGAGCAGAATCTCCAATTGGAACTAGTAGGGAATTTTTGGATAAGGAAAGCGAAATCAGACGGAAGATGGAAGATATAATGCTGATTCAAGAGCAGTTAGGCAAAGTTCAGATAGAAATATTTAAAAGACAGGAGGAACTAGATAAGAGGGAATCAGAAATCGAAGCACAAAGGCGGGAACTAGCGCGAAGAGAGCGCAGATTAGAAATTGGGGGAGGAGAGAATCAAAGATCAGATGATGAATATTCGGGCGACTTCCGAGGATTTGAGAGGACGCGTACTCCGGTGGATTCATTTATCACAGTATCCCGGACGCCCGGTGTCTCCCGAGGCGGGTCGCCTCGCCCAGTTCCCGCGCGAAGACGTTCGATAACGCCCGTCGACGATATGGATAAGTATAATTTGGAAATGAATCGCCTTAGGCGAGAGAACGAGTTATTAAGGAGTACATTGGCCTCTTCGCGACCGCCGACCCCACAACCGCGTAGCGGTTGCCCGTCGATTAAAATTCGTGAAATTACGGAGGGGGTTCCGAAGTTTGACGGTCACAATATTTCCGTAAACCAGTTCGCGAGAGCATGTAAGAGGGCTCTCGATTCGTTGCCCGAAAATTATTCTGATGAATTAGAAAACTCGTTGACCAGATCGTTGATTTCGAAGTTAAGTGGGCATGCTTACGTCGTTATTGAGCATATAAAAGTAACTAGAGTGGAACAGTTAATTGAACGTTTGAAAGACGCGTTCTTACCATCGTACGGCGCAAATTACTATCGCGGACAATTGGCAACCGAATTTAAGAAACCAGGAGAACACGTCCTTGATTATTTTAGTAGAATCCGTGATTTGACGCAGTCGATCATTGACGAAGAATCGAAGCAGTTAGGTAGATTGGAACGCTCTGTAGAACGAAAAATAGAGGAGGAGGGCTTAGACGCCTTTATAAGGGGCCTTTCTCCTGAGTATCGCACATCATTGCGTTTTGAAAAATATCACGATTTTAGCTCAGCGTTGGTTTGTCTTTTAAAAATCGATAAACAGATACAGGCTGATGCGGCTAGGAACAAGTTGTCGGTCGTTAAAGACAGTAACCCAAAAGTAAGGGTGATTAGACAGGTTGTGGTATGCAACTTTTGTGGAAAGCGCGGACATAGTGAAAACTATTGTTGGAAAAAGAATAGTAAAGGGAAAGATCGCAGTGAACCGAGCGGAAGTAGAAGTAATTCTCCTCGAAACGTTAGGGGTTCATTTCGGAAACGATGTAATTATTGCAAAAATTTTGGTCATTTTAAAGCTGACTGTAGGAAATTGAAATACATCGAAAATAAACGCGTGGCGGGAAACGGGGGAGGGGAAGCCGGTAACGGACGCGCGTCGGGTTCCCCCTCCGGGTCCGCGTCCACCAAGTCCGACGGCAAAAGCAGGACCGTCGACATCAGGAAAATAATGTATGAACCAACGGTCTCCGCTCCGCTTGTCACGTGTACCTCAAAACAGCTGACGGGTACCGTGACGTTGTTAATTGACACTGGCGCACAAGTAAATTTGATTAAGATTAATAAATTACAAATGGACCTTAAAATAAATAAGTCTGAAATTTTACATTTAGTAGGAATTTCCCCCGGTGGTCATTTGACCCTTGGATCTACTAATATTTGCATGTTCGGGGGAGTATGTAAAATTTCATTTGGTTAGGAATGATTTTCCTGTCGAGACGGACGGTATTTTGGGAAATGATTTCTTGAGGTCAAGGTCAGCTCTGGTTGACTATGAGAATAGATGCCTCAGATTTCGGAAAAGGTAATCTCATTTATAGAAGAGGAGAGAATTAATATTCCGTCTCGTATGTCAAAAATTTGCTCTATTCATATTAATAATGTCGAGACTACAGAGGGATATGTCCCTCGTTTGAATCTTCAGCCCGGAGTTTTTGCAGGAGAGGCTTTAGTTAGGAACGTAAACGGAAAGGCGTATATTAAAGTAACGAATACGACTTTTGAATCCGTTGATTTGACAATTCCTAAAGTAGAATTATTGGATTATAGTATTGGTACTCTTCCGAATTCAGCGTCCAATACCTCTGATTCATCCGGCTTCCTACGCAATATTCATACAATATTTGCCTCCAACTCCGCTGATCCAATTCCAAAATCAGATGTTTCGAATTCCGAGTCACCTTCCTCACCCTCCAGGGTTGAATCCGTGAAATCCCTCTTACGCCTTGATCATCTGAATACGGAAGAGGCAAAATCTGTTTCAAAATTAATTGAGTTAAACGCCGATATCTTCCATTTGCCAGGTGAACCATTGGGGAGCACTAATGTTTTGGAACATAAAATAACAACAGCTGATAACGTTCCCGTGCATACTAAACAATATAGATTTCCCCCGGTTCACAAGGAAGAAATTAGGAAACAGACTTCAGAAATGTTAGTTGACGGGATAATTAAGCCGTCCATCTCTCCATATAATTCTCCTATATGGATTGTTCCTAAAAAGGCGGATTCAAAAGGTAATAAACAATGGCGCATGGTGATCGATTACCGGAATCTTAATGAAAAAACAGTAGGTGATGCATATCCTTTGCCCAACATCACCGAAATTTTGGATCAACTCGGCGCGGCTAAATATTTTTCTACTTTTGATCTGAAATCCGGATTTCACCAAATTAGAATGCATCCGGATGACCGCGAAAAGACAGCGTTCTTGACCCCGTATGGTCATTTCGAATTTTGTAGAATGCCTTTTGGCTTGAAAAACGCACCAGCAACCTTTCAACGGTTGATGGATCATGTCTTGACCGGTTTACAAGGCGAAGAAATGTTTGTTTACTTGGACGATGTCGTTCTTTATGCAAGTTCACTTAACGAGCATGAGATAAAATTTGGTAAGCTCGCTCGCAGACTTCGTCAAGCAAATTTAAAATTACAGCCCGACAAATGCGAATTTCTGAGACGGGAGGTAATTTATTTAGGACACATTATTGGGGAAGACGGTGTAAAGCCGGACCCAAAGAAATTAGAGGCAGTCCGTGAATTTCCGCGTCCGAGAAACGCAAAATCAGTTCGTCAATTTTTGGGACTCGCCGGTTATTATAGAAGGTTTATTCCTGCCTTCTCTAAAGTCGCCAAACCACTAACGGATTTGTTGAAAAAAGGATGTTTTGTTTTGCTGGGAGAATGCCCAGGAAAACGCTTTTTGCTCGTTACGTGATTCTTTGTGTAAAGAACCAATCTTGCAGTATCCAAATTTTGAGTTGCCTTTTAACGTAACGACAGACGCATCCGGCTATGCAATCGGTGCCGTGTTGAGCCAGGGTCCTGTTGGAAAGGATCTGCCTATTTCCTACTGTTCGCGAATTTTGAATCAGGCTGAAAGAAATTACTCCACAATTGAAAGGGAGCTTTTGGCAATAGTTTACGCGACAAGTTATTTTAGGCCATATTTGTACGGCAGAGAGTTTGTTCTGGTAACCGATCACAGGCCGTTAGTATGGTTGAAATCAGTAAAGGATCCTACATCTAGGCTTGTTAAGTGGGGTCTTAAATTGGCAGAATACTCATTTAAAATCGTATACAAATCTGGAACTGCAAATTCGAACGCAGATGCGTTGTCGCGAAATCCGGTGGAGAGTAAAAACATTCTCCCAATAAATATGTTCGATTTGGACGACAGTCTTACTAAATTTGACATTAGACAAACTGCGGACGACGACGGGGACTGTGACGTCAACGAGACAGCTGACAGAGTGACTGGTCTTACTTCATCGTCATCTGATACAGTCGATCCAGTTACAGGGACGGTAACGGACGATGAAGGCTCTGACGTCGACGATACGGATGACTCATCCGCGTATGACAGACTTTACTCCCCGCAGACTGAGACCGAGCATAACACGCATTTAAGAATGCTAACAGACAATGTAGGAGTCACAAGAGATTCGCTAAATTTAAGACACGATAATTTAGTTATTTTTACAGATCTAGTCGGAACTCCGTGTGACGAAGGGGCAAAGACTTTAAGTAAAATACATAAGCTTCCGAAATTCGAAGAACTGGTGCTGGGACGCGCTAAAGTGGTCAAATTCGGCAAATATAAGCTAATCGCGATCCCCATTAAAGAACGGGCAATAAATGCCACTAAATTTGAAACGCTGGTTGAAGCTATTGGGTCTTTGCTATCCGTCACACGCGAGCTTGGGTTAACATCAGTCAGCATCTCGAGGACCCAAGGTTTGGACGGAATTTCATGGTTACGACTCTTGAGAAAAATTATTAATACATTCGAAAATGAAAACTGTAAAATAGTTGTTTGTAATAATGAAGTGTCTATTCCAGAGACGGAAAAGAGGGAAGACATTATAGCGGAATGCCACTCCTCGCCTATCGGTGGTCACAAAGGTGTGACAAAAACGTATAATCGTATTCGACAAAAATATCATTGGCCAAATATGAAAAAAGATATTCAAGAATTTATAAATATTTGTGAAAGTTGCCAGATTAAGAAATTAGTTAGAATTAAATCCAAAGAGCCAATGATATTAACCGATACGCCGGGAGCGGCATTCGACAAGATTGCCATGGACACCGTGGGCCCGTTACAGGAGACAAAGATGGGTAATAAATATGTACTCACTATTCAGGATGCACTAACAAAATATTTCATTGCGGTGCCTCTAAAATCAATTACGTCCGTCGACATCGCAGAAGGTCTAGTTCATAACTTTTGTAATATTTTCGGGGCTCCACGATCAATTTTGACAGACCAGGGCACAAATTTTACAGGTTCTTTACTAAGGGCAATATCAAAACAATATAATTGTAAGCAGATTAAAACCACTGCATTTCATCCGCAATCGAACGGATCTTTGGAACGTTCTCATATTGTCCTTATTGAATATTTAAAACATTATATTAATAAAAGAAGCGAGTGGGATAAGTGGCTCACCCATGCAATGTTCGCTTATAATACTAGCACGCATGAGGGAACAAGATTCACCCCTCATGAATTGGTTTTTGGTAAACAGGCAAATGTGCCATCAGTAGATGTTATAACTGGAATCAATTTAGAAGATACCTACTTAGAATATTATTTGGATTTAGTTAATAAAATAAGAACCGCACAAAAGGCGGCAAGACAGAACTTGGTGGGAGCTAAAATTAAATCTAAATATTATTATGATAAAAATGCTAGAGGTCAAAATCTTAAAGTTGGTCAGGATGTCTATCTTTTGAAACAGCCAACGTCTAAATTGGGAAACCAATATACTGGTCCCCACCAGGTCCTAGAAGTGCTACCCAAAAATAACATCAAAATTAGTTATAAAGGTAAAAGTAAGATTGTTCATAAAGATAAGCTAAAATTGTCAAAATCTAAAAAGTAATCGTATTTCGTAAATATTTGTGTATCAAAATATTTCTGCTAATATGTTTGTTTTGCCACTGACTGTACATTATCACCAGGAAGGATGAATTCCAAGGTTTGCTACGTCATCCTTTGTTGCGTCACGGCGGCCTTCGCTCTATTGGGTTACGACTGTGGTGGAAATTCTGCCAACATCAGCACGGTATCATTGCTGGAGACCGGGGAGTGTAATCTACCCGTGTCATCGCCCAACAAGTCGGTGACGTACGTGCAGCTGTTACAGCTGACAGACTATGATAATGTGCGCGTATATCAGTGCAGAGTGGAAATAGACAGAACAATTTATTACTGTGGAATGAGTTCGCATATCTCGGCGGTTCATAACGGTCGACGCATTTATTTACTTGAAGTGTCTTCGAATGTTTGTAAGAGTATGATAAATACCGGTACACTTTCGTTGAACTCATTCACACAGATTAGTGGACTACGTGTTAACTCGACAGACTTTCGAAGTGTTACGTTAGCAGGTTCCATTACCACCGACGGTAGGTGTCAAGGCACCCAATATTCGGATACCGACGGTACGTGGGACAGTGTGGTTGTTCAAAGTGTAGTGCGCACAGACATTAGAATATACACGGGAATAGTGAAAAGTGGTGAGAACTTGATTTCTCTTAGGGGACATATATCGTGCACTTTTTCAGAAGGAACGTGTTTTACAGACGAAAACGGTTGTGCATTTTGGACAGTTGTTCCCGGTTCATCGTGTAATTTTGAACGATATACGGCACTGTATGAGGGGTCCGCCACCAAAGTGACGTCATCAATCGCAATCTCACATATTACAACAATGTACTCGGTGACGGAGGGAGACACTGCCTTCGCGTTGATGGGTAAAAACGAGCTCCACATTTGCGGGTATACTCTGGTCACTACTGAACATCCCAAACTTTTTTATCTTGGAAACAACGAGTGGTCATACGTTTACGTCAAAGGTGTCACGTCCAGTGACGTCTAAATTCGAATTTCGTGCACTACACCCAAAAATTTTAAATTTGGTAAACTCTGTCGTATTTGAATATTATTAGTCTGTTTAATTTTTGCGTAAAAGTAATTTGTTAAACTTTAGTTTGTATAATTTTGCGTGAAAATAGTTCTATAAGTACTATGTAAACCTTGCGAGAAAAATTTTTCTTTTTATATATATACATATATCTCATACTGTTTGTTTTAGTATATAAATTCGATACTTTGTATGTACATTAGTTATTAGATCAATTATAATAGATCATTTTCGTTCGCGCTAATGTACCTTATTTTCACGCTATATATATACTTAAATATTTGGTAATTATGCTTTTCTTTTCCATATTGTTATTATTCTTTGTAAGGATAATTCTGGA
This sequence comes from Polistes dominula, assembly GCF_049000335.1. Taxonomy (NCBI): domain Eukaryota; kingdom Metazoa; phylum Arthropoda; class Insecta; order Hymenoptera; family Vespidae; genus Polistes; species Polistes dominula. The sequence goes on from NW_028300861.1 coordinate 8,561, forward strand.
TTTCCTATGAACGACCATCGATAAATTGTATTTTGTAGAATGGATAAATTGGAGTATTGAGAATCCATTGTCGTTCATAGAGAAATCTGCATTACCGACAGTGTCGGTCGGTAACTAGTTTAGTCGATAAGTAAATGTCGGTAATACCGACATTGCGTTCTTCCAGTACTGACTTGTCGGTCGACGTTATATTGGAATGGTTGCTTTTAAATTATTATTTCAATGTGCATAAAATATTCATACTTTATTATATTATATTCGTTACTCATATTCTGTCTGCACGTGCATTTTTGCTGACGGCGCAGTCTTAGGAGCTCGCGCTTGATAACATTCCAATGTAACTGACACTTATCTTTCTTCGGAGAATTCGCGCTTGATAAAATTCCAATGTAAGTAATACTTATTTCTCTTCGAAGAATTCGCGCTTGATAAAATTCCAATGTAAGTAATACCTATTTCTCTTCGAAGAATTCGCGCTTGATAGTAACTAATATTTTTGTCAGCGAATTCTTCTCCTTGACTTGGGTCTCACGGTGTGGAGGTCAGTAGTGGGGGAAGCATTTTTGCGTAAGTGGGAGGTACTCCCACTCTTCCGAAACGGACGCTTCTTGCGATGCTACGTTCGTCCATGAAGTCAGTCCACCTTTAATTATCATCGAGTACGTGTCTAGCTTTAGTCTAAAGATTGTCTAGTTTTGTACTAATTTTCTGAGTTCATTTATAAGTCCACCATATACAGTAATTGAGTACGTGTCTAAGATTTTTCTAAGAGTAATCTAGTTTTGTAATATTTTTCTAAGTCCATTTATAAGTCCATCTCATATAATCATTTGGTACTAATCAAAAATTTGTCTTAAGTTTTGTTCTAGTACTCCAAGTGTACTTATAAAGTCCACCTTATATAATTATTGAGTACGTTTCTTAAGTTTGTCTAATATTCGCTTAGTTTTGATTTTAAGTATTATTATATTAACCTACTACTGCGTGTGTCTAAATCGTGTTTTCGTGAGTTGAACGGAATTTGCCTGGTGTGATCTGATTCGATTGTCGACGATTTGTGAATATTAATTTGGTATTATAACTTAGGTTGATTTACAATCAGTTTACTTAAATTTTCTTACTAAGTTCTCTCTCTCTCTTTTTTAATAGAACTTAGTCATTGACTTTGAACATTTTATTCTTAGTTATTATTGCTATCATAAATCTTTGCAAGCCTAAGTCCTTTATTTGTTGCCAAATTAATATTCCGTTAACATTGTTTAATAAAAATTGTGTGTGCTACAAGGTGTTCATTGTGTAACAATTTAAATCTAAATTTAAATTTTAAAATATACTATCTTGTTATTCTACATTGTGATTGTGATTTAACAATTGCACCCTTCCTTCAAACGCCAATTTCAGTCAACATATTTGGATTGTATCTCTCATTGGCCAGCACCGGAAACCAGGTAAGAATTCAAGATTTGGTTAACATCCAGGGTTGAGTTTTCTTTGACATATTGACGTCCGACGCTCCGGTATCCGCGAGTAAAGCCCATCCCGGGTAAAGTACTGGATAAGCAGGCTGACCCAAAACGGGCATTGACTTTCTTTCTCTTATCCGAGTAAACGACTGTAGGGTCGTGACCGGCTAAGAAATCTCTAAATTTGTTCTTACTCCTCAAGTAAGAACTGGTGACAGCGGCCTCTCGTGAAATCTCTTCTCGAGACGTAACAAAGGCAAAAATAACACCTGAAAACATGGATTTGTTCGCCTATATAAATTCAAAGTTCGTATACGTTGAGAAGCACCACCGTGACCAGCTGGAGTCTCTCTATATAAACATCTTACAACAGAAGTGTAACCTAGAACAACAGGTTATTCGAAACGCGTTGGCATTTGCGAACATTCTCCCAGATGTTTTTGCGTACACGGTCATGAAGAGGCCGGGGTACATGGCGGTGGTGGCCGGTGAAGTCGCGCATATTGTCAAGTGCACCCCTATTCCAGTGAAAATAAGACATTCGGAATTATGTTATAGAGAACTTCCCGTGATATATCAAAATTTAAGTGTTTATTTAAAACCAAAGTCGAGAATTTTAGTTAGAAAAGGTACTGAAGTACCGTGCAGCGCACTACTGCCACAGGAATATTTGATCGAGGGAACCTGGTATCAGCTGCTACCAAAGCCAACATACGTAAAGGATCCCCAAATTCTACTGCCAGACACGGACGTGGTCTGGAGATACATCGATGCGGGATCGCTGGCGACTAGTGGGATTTATACACAGGCGGATTTGGACGATCTCCGGGACCATGTAATGTTCCCTGTTGAGCAACCGTCTATTTTGAACACTATCGCGAGAGGAGCAGCTGGACATAAAGTGAAAGTTGACACGTTAAATCTTGTGGATTTTGTGGGTGAAAAAGGTGTTAGTGAATTAGCAGAAAGTGTGACCTCTAAACTTTGGAACGGTCTATTAAAATTCGGAACGGTCAGTTCTGCTATTCTTGGAATTGTGCTTATTTTTAAAGTAGTGAAATTGATCATAGACTCTGTTCTTCGAGGGTACGCCCTGCACACAGTTTATGGTTGGAGTTTACATATGTTGGGTGCAGTTTGGGGCTCAATCACGAGCCTACTCCTCCATTTGGGGCGCCGGAAGGATGCTCGGCCCACTCAAAATTCGGACAATGGAATTGAACTTCAGTCGGTGCGCACGGAGACACCAGAACCTTCAAGCGGTAACTCCGGGGCCACCCAACCTACCTTGGATTCGAGAGGCTGCCAGACAGAAAATACACCTGGTAAGCGGGTTCAATTTCATATGGATGACGAAATCACTCAGAAATTTCGTTCATTGCGAAGACCACGGGAGTAAATCCCATAGTTCTTCTTCTTAAGGGGGGGAGGTGTCACGTCCAGTGACGTCTAAATTCGAATTTCGTGCACTACACCAAAAAGTTTCAAATTTGGTAAACTCTGTCGTATTTGAATATTATTAGTCTGTTTAATTTTTGCGTAAAAGTAATTTGTTAAACTTTAGTTTGTATAATTTTGCGTGAAAATAGTTCTATAAGTACTATGTAAACCTTGCGAGAAAAATTTTTCTTTTTATATATATACATATATCTCATACTGTTTGTTTTAGTATATAAATTCGATACTTTGTATGTACATTAGTTATTAGATCAATTATAATAGATCATTTTCGTTCGCGCTAATGTACCTTATTTTCACGCTATATATACTTAAATATTTGGTAATTATGCTTTTCTTTTCCATATTGTTATTATACTATGTAAAGATAATTCTGTATTTCCTATGAACGACCATCGATAAATTGTATTTTGTAGAGTGGATAAATTAGAGTATTGAGAATCCATTGTCGTTCATAGAGAAATCTGCATTACCGACAGTGTCGGTCGGTAACTAGTTTAGTCGATAAGTAAATGTCGGTAATACCGACATTGCGTTCTTCCAGTACTGACTTATCGGTCGACGTTATAATGGAATGATTGTTTTTAAATTATTATTTCAATGTGCATAAAATATTCATACTTTATTATATTATATTCGTTACTCATATTCTGTCTGCACGTGCATTTTTGCTGACGGCGCAGTCCCAGGAGCTCGCGCTTGATAACATTCCAATGTAACTGACACTTATCTTTCTTCGGAGAATTCGCGCTTGATAAAATTCCAATGTAAGTAATACTTATTTCTCTTCTAAGAATTCGCGCTTGATAAAATTCCAATGTAAGTAATACCTATTTCTCTTCGAAGAATTCGCGCTTGATAGTAACTAATATTTTTGTCAGCGAATTCTTCTCCTTGACTCGGGTCTCACGGTGTGGAAGTCAGTAGTGGAGGAAGCATTTTTGCGTAAGTGGGAGGTACTCCCACTCTTCCGAAACGGACGCTTCTTGCGATGCTACGTTCGTCCACGAAGTCAGTCCACCTTTAATTATCATCGAGTACGTGTCTAAACTTAGTCTAAAGATAGTCTAGTTTTGTGCTGGTTTTCTGAGTTCATTTATAAGTCCACCTTATATAATTATTGAGTACGTTTCTTAAATTTGTCTAATGTTCGTTTAGTTTTGATTTTAAGTAATATTATATTAATCTACTACTGCGTATATCTAAATCGTGTGTTCGTGAGTTGAACGGCATTTGCCTGGTGTGATCTTATTCGATTATCGACGATTTATGAATATTAACTTGGTATTTTTAACTTAGGTTGATTTACAATCAGTTCACTTAAATTTTGTTACTAAGTTCTCTCTTTCTTGTTTAATAGAACTTAGTCATTGACTTTGAACATTTTATTCTTAGTTATTATTGCTATTATAAATCTTGGCAAGCCTAAGTCATTTATTTGTTACCAAATTAATATTCCGTTAACATTGTTCATTAATAATTGTGTGTGTGCAACAGGGTGTTTACTGTGTAACAATTTGAATCTAAATTTAAATTTTAAAATATACTATATTGTTATTCTACATTGTGATTGTGATTTAACAACTGCACCCTTCCTTCAAACGCCAATTTCAGTCGGCATATTTGGATTGCATCTCCCATTGGCCAGCACCGGAAACCAGGTAAGAATTCAAGATTTGGTTAACATCCAGGGTTGAGTTTTCTTTGACATATTGACGTCCGACGCTCCGGTATCCGCGAGTAAAGCCTATCCCGGGTAAAGTACTGGATTAGCAGGCTGACCCAAAAACAGGCATTGACTTCTCTTTCTCTTATCCGAGTAAACGACTGCAAAGTCGTGACCGGTTGGGAGAAATCTCTAAATTCGTTCTTACTCTTCAAGTAAGAACTGGTGACAGCGGCCACTCGTGAAATCTCTTTTCGAGACGTAACAATCGCAAAAACTAAGCAATATAGAGCGATTTTACAAAAATTGTATTTTGTAGACAATTTTATTTCCTACAAAAAAAGGTTATATACAAAAATATTGTATCTCCTTTACTTTTCGAGATATATTAAAAAAAAAAACAAAAAACAAATTACCACCTTTTCTTACATTTTTTAAAATATCTCAAAAACTAAGCAAGATAGAGCGATTTTACAAATATTGTGTTTTGTAGACAATTTTATTTCCTACAAAAAAGGTGATATAAAAAGGTATTGTATTTCTATTACTTTTCAAGATATATTAAAAAAACGAGAAAACAAAATTCCCACCTTTTTTTACATTTTTTAAAATATGTAAAACACTAAGCAAGATAGAGCGATTTTACAAATATTGTGTTTCTGTAGACAATTTTATTTCTCACAAAAAAGGTCATATACAAAGATATTGTATCTCCCCTTATTTTCGAGATATATTAAAAAAAAATAAAAAACAAATTCTCGACCCTTATTTTACATTTTTTAAAAATATCTCAAAAACTAAGCTGCATAGAGCGATTTTACAAATATTGTGTTTTGTAGACAATTTTATTTCCTACGAAAAACGGATAAATACAAAGATATTTTATCTCCCTTTCTTTTCGAGATATATTAAAAAAAACACAAATTCCGACCTTTTATTACATTTTTTAAAAATTTGCAAAAACTAACCAAGATAGAGCGATTTAACAAATAGTATGTTTTGTAGACAATTTTATTTCCTACAGAAAAGGTTATATACAAAGATATTGTATCTCTCTTTCTTTTCGAGATATATTAAAAAAATAAAAATCAAATTCTCACCTTATTTTACATTTTTTAAAAATATCTCAAAAACTAAGCTTGATAGAGCGATTTTAAAAATATTGTGTTTTGTAAACAATTTTATTTCCTACGAAAAAGGTTATATACATAGTTATTTTATTTCTATTACTTTTCAAAATATATAATAAAAATACAAAAAACAAATTCCTACCTTTTTTTAAATTTTTTAAAATATCTCAAAAACTAAGCAAGATATAGCGATTTTACAAATATTATGTCTTTAGACAAATTGAGTTCCTACAAAAAAGGTTATATACAAAGATATTGTATTTCTATTACTTTTCGAGATATATTAAAAAGACAAAAAACAAATTACCACCTTTTTTTACATTTTTTAAAATATCTCAAGAACTAAGCAAGATAGAGCGATTTTACAAATATTGTGTTTTGTAGACAATTTTATTTCCTACGAAAAAGGTTAAATACAAAGATATTTTTTCTCCCTTTCTTTTCGAGATATATCAAAAACAAACAAATTCCGACCTTTTATTACTTTTTTTAAAAATTTTCAAAAACTAACCAAGATAGAGCGATTTAACAAATAGTATGTTTTATAGACAATTTTATTTCCTACAAAAAAGGTTATATACAAAGATATTGTATCTCCTTTTCTTTTCGAGATATATAAAAAAAAATAAAAAACAAATTCTCACCTTATTTTACTTTTTTAAAAATATCTCAAAAACTAAGCTTGTTAGAGCGATTTTAAAAATAGTGTTTTGTAAACAATTTTATTTCCTACGAAAAAGGTTATATACAAAGATATTGTATTTCTATTACTTTTCGAGATATAATAAAATAACAAAAAACAAATTCCCACCTTTTTTTACATTTATAAAAATATTTCAAAATCTGAGCTGGATAGAGCGAATTTAAAAAAATTGTGTTTTGTAGACAATTTTATTTCCTACAAAAAAGGTTATATACAAAGATATTGTATCTCCCTTTCTTTTCGAGATATAATAAAAATATAATAAACACATTCTCACCGTATTTTACTTTTTTAAAAATATCTAAAAAACTAAGCTTAGTTAGAGTGATTTTAAAAATAGTGTTTTGTAAACAATTTTATTTCCTACGAAAAAGGTTATATACATAGTTATTTTATTTCTATTACTTTTCGAGATATAATAAAAAAACAAAAAAACAAATTCTCACCTTATTTTACATTTATAAAAATATCTCAAAATCTGAGCTGGATAGAGCGAATTTACAAAAATTGTGTTTTGTAGACAATTTTATTTCCTACAAAAAAGGTTATATACAAAGATATTGTATCTCCTTTCTTTTCGAGATATAATAAAAGAAACAAAAAAAATATTCCGACCTTTTATTACACTTTTTAAAATATTTTGAAAAACTAACAAAGATAGAGCGATTTTACAAATATTGTGTTTTGTAGACAATTTTATTTCCTACAAAAAGGTTATATACAAAGATATTGTATCTTTGTAAAATCGCTCTATCTTGGTTAGTTTTTGAAAAATTTTAAAAAGTGTAATAAAAGGTCGGAATATTTTTTTTGTTTTTTTATTATATCTCGAAAAGTAATAGAAATACAATATTTTTGTATTTAACCTTTTCCGTAGGAAAAAAATTGTCTACAAAACACAATATTTGTAAGATCGCTCTATCTTGCTTAGTTCTTGAGATAATTTAAAAAATGTAAAAAAGGTGGTAATTTGTTTTTTGTCTTTTTAATATATCTCGAAAAGTAATAGAAATACAATATCTTTGTATATAACCTTTTTTTGTAGGAACTCAATTTGTCTAAAAACATAATATTTGTAAAATCGCTATATCTTGCTTAGTTTTTGAGATATTTTAAAAAATTTAAAAAATGGAAATTTTATTTTTTATTTTTTTAATATATCTGGAAAAGTAAAAGAAATACAAAATCTTTGTATATTACCTTTTTTGTAGGAAATAAAATTGTATACAAATTACAATATTTTCAAAATCGCTCTATCCAGCTTAGTTTTTGAGATATTTTTAAAAAGTAAAAAAAGGTGGAAATTTGTTTTTTGTTGTTTTAATATACCTCGAAAAGAAATAAAAATACAATATCTTTTTATATAACCTTTTTTGTAGGAAATAAAATTGTATACAAGACACAATATTTTTAAAATCGCTCTATCCAGCTTAGTTTTTAAGATATTTTTAAAAAAGTAAAATAAGGTGGGAATTTGTTTTTTATTTTTTTAATATATCTCGAAAAGTGTAGGAGATACAATATCTTTGTATATAATCTTTTTTGTAGGAAATAAAATTGTCTACAAAACACAATATTTGTAAAATCGCTCTATCTTGCTTAGATTTTGAGATATTTTTTAAAAAGTAAAAAAAGGTGGAAATTTGTTTTTTATTTTTTTAATATATTTTTAAAATTAAGCGAGAAGCAATATCTTTGTACTTTACCTTCTATGTAGCAAATAAAATTGTTTACACAACACAATATTTGTAAAATCGCTCTATCTTGCTAAGATATTGAGATATTTTTTAAAAAGTAAAAAAAGGTGGAAATTTGTTTTTATTTTTTTAATATATTTTGAAAAGTAAGGGAGATTCAATATCCGTGTATATTTCCGTTTTTGTAGCAAATAAAATTGTCTACACACCACAATATTTGTAAAATCGCTCTATCTTGCTTAAATCTTGAGATATTTTATAAAAAAGTAAAAAAAGGTAGGAATTTGTTTTTTGTTTTTTTTTATTATATCTCGAAAAGTAATAGAAATACAATAACTATGTATATAACCTTTTTCGTAGGAAATAAAATTGTTTACAAAAAACTATTTTTAAAATCACTCTAACAAGCTTAGTTTTTTCGATATTTTTAAAAAAGTAAAATACGGTGAGAATGTGTTTATTATTTTTTTATTATATCTCGAAAAGAAAGGGTGATACAATATCTTTGTATATAACCTTTTTTGTAGGAAATAAAATTGTCTACAAAACACAATTTTTGTAAATTCGCTCTATCCAGCTCAGATTTTGAGATATTTTTATAAATGTAAAAAAAGGTGGGAATTTGTTTTTTGTTTTTTTATTATATCTCGAAAAGTAATAGAAATACAATATCTTTGTATATAACCTTTTCTGTAGAAAATAAAATTGTCTAAAAAACATACTATTTGTTAAATCGCTCTATCATGGATAGTTTTTGAAAATTTAAAAAAAATGTAATAAAAGGTCAGAATTTGAGTTTTTAATATATCTCGAAAAGAAAGAGAGATAAAATATCTTTGTATATAACCTTTTTTGTAGGAAATAAAATTGTCTACAAAACACAATTTTTGTAAATTCGCTCTATCCAGCTCAGATTTTGAGATATTTTTATAAATGTAAAAAAAGGTGGGAATTTGTTTTTTGTTTTTTTATTATATCTCGAAAAGTAATGGAAATACAATATCTTTGTATATAACCTTTTTTGTAGGAAATACAATTGTCTACAAAACACAATATTTGTAAAATCGCTCTATCTTGGTTAGTTTTTCAAAAATTTTAAAAACTGTAATAAAAGGTCGGAATATTTTTTTTGTTTTTTTATTATATCTCGAAAAGTAATAAAAATACAATAATATCTTTGTATATAAAATTTTTTGTAAGAAATAAAACTGTCTAAAAAACACAATATTTGTAAAATCGCTCTATCTTAGTTAGTTTTTCAAAAATTTTTAAAAATGTAATGAAAGGTCGGAATTTGTTTTTTTTTTACTTTATTATATCTCGAAAAGTAACAAAAATACAATATCTTTGTATATAACCTTTTTTGTAGGAAATAAAATTGTCTACAAAACACAATATTTGTAAAATCGCTCTATCTTGCTTATATTTTGAGATATTTTTTAAAAAGTAAAAAAAGGTGGAAATTTGTTTTTTGTTTTTTTTTAATATATTTTGAAAAGTAAGGTAGATGCAATATCTTTGTATATTACCTTTTCTGTAGCAAATAATATTTTCTACAAAACACAAAATTTGTAAAATCGCTCTATCTGGCTTAGTTTTTGAGATATGTTTAAAAAGTAAAATAAGGTTGGAATTTGTTTTTTATTTTTATAATATATTTTGAAAAGTAAGGGAGATGCAATATGCGTGTATATTTCCGTTTTGGTAACAAATAAAATTGTCTACAAACTACAATATTTGTAAAATCGCTCTATCTTGCTTAAATCTTGAGATATTTTATAAAAAGTAAAAAAAAAGGTAGGAATTTGTTTCTTGTTTTTTTATTATATCTCGAAAAGTAATAGAAATACAATAACTATGTATATAACCTTTTTCGTTGGAAATAAAATTGTTTACAAAACACTATTTTTAAAATCACTCTAAAAAGCTTAGTTTTTTAGATATTTTTAAAAAAGTAAAATACGGTGGGAATTTGTTTATTATTTTTTTATTATATCTCGCAAAGAAATGGTGATACAATATCTTTGTATATAACCTTTTTTGTAGGAAATAAAATTGTCTACAAAACACAATTTTTGTAAATTCGCTCTATCCAGCTCAGATTTTGAGATATTTTTATAAATGTAAAAAAAGGTGGGCATTTGTTTTTTGTTTTTTTATTATATCTCGAAAAGTAATAGAAATACAATATCTTTGTATATAACCTTTTCTGTAGGAAATAAAATTGTCTAAAAAACATACTATTTGTTAAATCGCTCTATCTTGGATAGTTTTTGAAAATTTTAAAAAAATGTAATAAAAGGTCAGAATTTGTGTTTTTAATATATCTCGAAAAGAAAGGGAGATAAAATATCTTTGTATATAACCTTTTTTGTAGGAAAGAAAATTGTCTACAAAACACAATATTTGTAAAATCGCTATATCTTGCTTAGTTTTTGAGATATTTTTATAAATGTAAAAAAAAGGTGGGAATTTGTTTTTTGTTTTTTTATTATATCTCGAAAAGTAATAAAAATACAATATCTTTGAATATAACCTTTTTCGTAGGAAATAAAATTGTTTACAAAACACTATTTTTAAATCGCTCTAACAAGCTTAGTTTTTGAGATATTTTTAAAAAAAAGTATAATAAGGTGAGAATTTATTTTTTATTTTTTTTTTATATCTCGAAAAGAAAGGAGATACAATATCTTTGTATATAACCTTTTCTGTAGGATATAAAATTCCCTACAAAACATACTATTTGTTAAATCGCTCTATCTTGGTTAGTTTTTGAAAATTTTTAAAAAATGTAATAAAAGGTCGGAATTTGTGTTTTTAATATATCTCGAAAAGAAAGGGAGATAAAATATCTTTGTATATAACCTTTTCTGTAGGAAATAAAATTGTCTACAAAACATACTATTTGTTAAATCGCTCTATCTTGGTTAGTTTTTGAAAATTTTTAAAAATGTAATAAAAGGTCAAAATTTGATTTTTTTTTTTATTATATCTCGAAAAGTAATAAAAATACAATATCTTTGTATATAACCTTTTTTGTAGGAAATAAAATTGTCTACAAAACACAATATTTCCAAAATAGCTATATCTTGCTTAGTTTTTGAGATATTTTTAAAAATGTAAAAAAAGGTGGTAATTTTTTTTTGTTTTTTAAATATATCGCGAAAAGTAAAGGAGATACAATATCTTTGTATATGACCTTTTTTGTAAGAAATAAAATTGTCTAAGAAACACAATATTTGTAAAATCGCTCTATCTTGCTTAGTATTTTACATATTTTAAAAAATGTAAAAAAAGAAGGTAATTTTTTTTTTGTTTTTTTAAAATATCTTGAAAAGTAATAGAAATACAATATCTTTGTAAAATGCCTTTTTTGTAGGAAATAAAATTGTCTACAAAACACAATATTTGTAAAATCGCTCTATCTAGCTTAGTTTTTGAGATATTTTGAAAAAAGTAAAAAAAAGGTGGGAATTCGATTTTTCTTTTTTAATATATCTCGAAAAGAAAGGGAGATACAATATCTTTGTATATAACCTTTTTTGTAGGAAATAAAATTGTCTACAAAACACAATATTTGTAAAATCGCTCTATCTTTGTTAGTTTTTCAAAAATTTTAAAAAGTGTAATAAAAGGTCGGAATATTTTTTTTGTTTTTTTATTATATCTCGAAAAGTAATAGAAATAAAATATCTTTGTATATAACCTTTTCGGAGGAAATAAAATTGTTTACAAAACACTATTTTTAAAATCGCTCTAACAAGCTTAGTTTTTGAGTTATTTTTAAAAAAGTAAAATAAGGTGAGAATTTGTTTTTTATATTTTTTTATATCTCGAAAAGAAAGGGAGATACAATATCTTTGTATATAACCTTTTCTGTAGGAAATAAAATTGTCTACAAAACACAATATTTGTAAAATCGCTCTATCTTGCTTAGTTCTTGAGATATTTTAAAAAATGTAAATAAAGGTGGTAATTTTTTTTTTGTGTTTTTAATATATCTCGAAAAGTAATAGAAATACAATATCTTTGTATATAACCTTTTCTGTAGGAAATAAAATTGTCTACAAAACACAATATTTGTAAAATCGCTCTATCTAGCTCAGATTTTGAGATATTTTTAAAAAAAGTAAAATACGGTGAGAATGTGTTTATTATTTTTTTATTATATCTCGAAAAGAAAGGGTGATACAATATCTTTGTATATAACCTTTTTTGTAGGAAATAAAATTGTCTACAAAACACAATTTTTGTAAATTCGCTCTATCCAGCTCAGATTTTGAGATATTTTTATAAATGTAAAAAAAGGTGGGCATTTGTTTTTTGTTTTTTTATTATATCTCGAAAAGTAATAGAAATACAATATCTTTGTATATAACCTTTTCTGTAGGAAATAAAATTGTCTACAAAACACAATATTTGTAAGATCGCTCTATCTTGCTTAGTTCTTGAGATAATTTAAAAAATGTAAAAAAAAGGTGGTAATTTGTTTTTTGTCTTTTTAATATATCTCGAAAAGTAATAGAAATACAATATCTTTGTATATAACCTTTTTTTGTAGGAACTCAATTTGTCTAAAAACATAATATTTGTAAAATCGCTATATCTTGCTTAGTTTTTGAGATATTTTAAAAAATTTAAAAAATGGAAATTTTATTTTTTATTTTTTTAATATATCTGGAAAAGTAAAAGAAATACAAAATCTTTGTATATTACCTTTTTGTAGGAAATAAAATTGTATACAAATTACAATATTTTCAAAATCGCTCTATCCAGCTTAGTTTTTGAGATATTTTTAAAAAAAGTAAAAAAAGGTGGAAATTTGTTTTTTGTTGTTTTAATATACCTCGAAAAGAAATAAAAATACAATATCTTTTTATATAACCTTTTTTGTAGGAAATAAAATTGTATACAAGACACAATATTTTTAAAATCGCTCTATCCAGCTTAGTTTTTTAAGATATTTTTAAAAAAGTAAAATAAGGTGGGAATTTGTTTTTTATTTTTTTAATATATCTCGAAAAGTGTAGGAGATACAATATCTTTGTATATAATCTTTTTTGTAGGAAATAAAATTGTCTACAAAACACAATATTTGTAAAATCGCTCTATCTTGCTTAGATTTTGAGATATTTTTTAAAAAGTAAAAAAAGGTGGAAATTTGTTTTTTATTTTTTTAATATATTTTTAAAATTAAGCGAGAAGCAATATCTTTGTACTTTACCTTCTATGTAGCAAATAAAATTGTTTACACAACACAATATTTGTAAAATCGCTCTATCTTGCTAAGATATTGAGATATTTTTTAAAAAGTAAAAAAAGGTGGAAATTTGTTTTTTATTTTTTTAATATATTTTGAAAAGTAAGGGAGATTCAATATCCGTGTATATTTCCGTTTTTGTAGCAAATAAAATTGTCTACACACCACAATATTTGTAAAATCGCTCTATCTTGCTTAAATCTTGAGATATTTTATAAAAAGTAAAAAAAAAGGTAGGAATTTGTTTTTTGTTTTTTTATTATATCTCGAAAAGTAATAGAAATACAATAACTATGTATATAACCTTTTTCGTAGGAAATAAAATTGTTTACAAAAAACTATTTTTAAAATCACTCTAACAAGCTTAGTTTTTTCGATATTTTTAAAAAAGTAAAATACGGTGAGAATGTGTTTATTATTTTTTTATTATATCTCGAAAAGAAAGGGTGATACAATATCTTTGTATATAACCTTTTTTGTAGGAAATAAAATTGTCTACAAAACACAATTTTTGTAAATTCGCTCTATCCAGCTCAGATTTTGAGATATTTTTATAAATGTAAAAAAAGGTGGGAATTTGTTTTTTGTTTTTTTTATTATATCTCGAAAAGTAATAGAAATACAATATCTTTGTATATAACCTTTTTTGTAGGAAATACAATTGTCTACAAAACACAATATTTGTAAAATCGCTCTATCTTGGTTAGTTTTTCAAAAATTTTAAAAACTGTAATAAAAGGTCGGAATATTTTTTTTGTTTTTTTATTATATCTCGAAAAGTAATAAAAATACAATAATATCTTTGTATATAAAATTTTTTGTAAGAAATAAAACTGTCTAAAAAACACAATATTTGTAAAATCGCTCTATCTTAGTTAGTTTTTCAAAAATTTTTAAAAATGTAATGAAAGGTCGGAATTTGTTTTTTTTTACTTTATTATATCTCGAAAAGTAACAAAAATACAATATCTTTGTATATAACCTTTTTTGTAGGAAATACAATTGTCTACAAAACACAATATTTGTAAAATCGCTCTATCTTGGTTAGTTTTTCAAAAATTTTAAAAAGTGTAATAAATGGTCGGAATATTTTTTTTGTTTTTTTATTATATCTCGAAAAGTAATAAAAATACAATATATTTGTATATAACCTTTTTTGTAGGAAATAAAATTGTCTACAAAACACAATATTTGTAAAATCGCTCTATCTTGCTTATATTTTGAGATATTTTTTAAAAAGTAAAAAAAGGTGGAAATTTGTTTTTTGTTTTTTTAATATATTTTGAAAAGTAAGGTAGATGCAATATCTTTGTATATTACCTTTTCTGTAGCAAATAATATTTTCTACAAAACACAAAATTTGTAAAATCGCTCTATCTGGCTTAGTTTTTGAGATATGTTTAAAAAGTAAAATAAGGTTGGAATTTGTTTTTTATTTTTATAATATATTTTGAAAAGTAAGGGAGATGCAATATGCGTGTATATTTCCGTTTTGGTAACAAATAAAATTGTCTACAAACTACAATATTTGTAAAATCGCTCTATCTTGCTTAAATCTTGAGATATTTTATAAAAAGTAAAAAAAAAAGGTAGGAATTTGTTTCTTGTTTTTTTATTATATCTCGAAAAGTAATAGAAATACAATAACTATGTATATAACCTTTTTCGTTGGAAATAAAATTGTTTACAAAACACTATTTTTAAAATCACTCTAAAAAGCTTAGTTTTTTAGATATTTTTAAAAAAGTAAAATACGGTGGGAATTTGTTTATTATTTTTTTATTATATCTCGCAAAGAAATGGTGATACAATATCTTTGTATATAACCTTTTTTGTAGGAAATAAAATTGTCTACAAAACACAATTTTTGTAAATTCGCTCTATCCAGCTCAGATTTTGAGATATTTTTATAAATGTAAAAAAAGGTGGGCATTTGTTTTTTGTTTTTTTATTATATCTCGAAAAGTAATAGAAATACAATATCTTTGTATATAACCTTTTCTGTAGGAAATAAAATTGTCTAAAAAACATACTATTTGTTAAATCGCTCTATCTTGGATAGTTTTTGAAAATTTTAAAAAAATGTAATAAAAGGTCAGAATTTGTGTTTTTAATATATCTCGAAAAGAAAGGGAGATAAAATATCTTTGTATATAACCTTTTTTGTAGGAAAGAAAATTGTCTACAAAACACAATATTTGTAAAATCGCTATATCTTGCTTAGTTTTTGAGATATTTTTATAAATGTAAAAAAAGGTGGGAATTTGTTTTTTGTTTTTTTATTATATCTCGAAAAGTAATAAAAATACAATATCTTTGAATATAACCTTTTTCGTAGGAAATAAAATTGTTTACAAAACACTATTTTTAAATCGCTCTAACAAGCTTAGTTTTTGAGATATTTTTAAAAAAGTATAATAAGGTGAGAATTTATTTTTTATTTTTTTTTATATCTCGAAAAGAAAGGGAGATACAATATCTTTGTATATAACCTTTTCTGTAGGATATAAAATTCCCTACAAAACATACTATTTGTTAAATCGCTCTATCTTGGTTAGTTTTTGAAAATTTTTAAAAAATGTAATAAAAAGGTCGGAATTTGTGTTTTTAATATATCTCGAAAAGAAAGGGAGATAAAATATCTTTGTATATAACCTTTTCTGTAGGAAATAAAATTGTCTACAAAACATACTATTTGTTAAATCGCTCTATCTTGGTTAGTTTTTGAAAATTTTTAAAAATGTAATAAAAGGTCAAAATTTGATTTTTTTTTTTATTATATCTCGAAAAGTAATAAAAATACAATATCTTTGTATATAACCTTTTTTGTAGGAAATAAAATTGTCTACAAAACACAATATTTCAAAATAGCTATATCTTGCTTAGTTTTTGAGATATTTTTAAAAATGTAAAAAAAGGTGGTAATTTTTTTTTGTTTTTTAAATATATCGCGAAAAGTAAAGGAGATACAATATCTTTGTATATGACCTTTTTTGTAAGAAATAAAATTGTCTAAGAAACACAATATTTGTAAAATCGCTCTATCTTGCTTAGTATTTTGACATATTTTTAAAAAATGTAAAAAAAGAAGGTAATTTTTTTTTTGTTTTTTTAAAATATCTTGAAAAGTAATAGAAATACAATATCTTTGTAAAATGCCTTTTTTGTAGGAAATAAAATTGTCTACAAAACACAATATTTGTAAAATCGCTCTATCTAGCTTAGTTTTTGAGATATTTTGAAAAAAGTAAAAAAAGGTGGGAATTCGATTTTTCTTTTTTAATATATCTCGAAAAGAAAGGGAGATACAATATCTTTGTATATAACCTTTTTGTAGGAAATAAAATTGTCTACAAAACACAATATTTGTAAAATCGCTCTATCTTTGTTAGTTTTTCAAAAATTTTTAAAAAGTGTAATAAAAGGTCGGAATATTTTTTTTGTTTTTTTATTATATCTCGAAAAGTAATAGAAATAAAATATCTTTGTATATAACCTTTTCGGAGGAAATAAAATTGTTTACAAAACACTATTTTTAAAATCACTCTAACAAGCTTAGTTTTTTAGATATTTTTAAAAAAGTAAAATACGGTGAGAATGTGTTTATTATTTTTTTTATTATATCTCGAAAAGAAAGGGAGATACAATATCTTTGTATAGAACCTTTTTTGTAAGAAATAAAATTGTCTACAAAACACTATTTTTAAAATCGCTCTAACAAGCTTAGTTTTTGAGTTATTTTTAAAAAGTAAAATAAGGTGAGAATTTGTTTTTTATATTTTTTTATATCTCGAAAAGAAAGGGAGATACAATATCTTTGTATATAACCTTTTCTGTAGGAAATAAAATTGTCTACAAAACACAATATTTGTAAAATCGCTCTATCTTGCTTAGTTCTTGAGATATTTTAAAAAATGTAAATAAAGGTGGTAATTTTTTTTTTGTGTTTTTAATATATCTCGAAAAGTAATAGAAATACAATATCTTTGTATATAACCTTTTCTGTAGGAAATAAAATTGTCTACAAAACACAATATTTGTAAAATCGCTCTATCTAGCTCAGATTTTGAGATATTTTTAAAAAAGTAAAATACGGTGAGAATGTGTTTATTATTTTTTTATTATATCTCGAAAAGAAAGGGTGATACAATATCTTTGTATATAACCTTTTTTGTAGGAAATAAAATTGTCTACAAAACACAATTTTTGTAAATTCGCTCTATCCAGCTCAGATTTTGAGATATTTTTATAAATGTAAAAAAAGGTGGGCATTTGTTTTTTTTGTTTTTTTATTATATCTCGAAAAGTAATAGAAATACAATATCTTTGTATATAACCTTTTCTGTAGGAAATAAAATTGTCTAAAAAACATACTATTTGTTAAATCGCTCTATCTTGGATAGTTTTTGAAAATTTTAAAAAAATGTAATAAAAGGTCAGAATTTGTGTTTTTAATATATCTCGAAAAGAAAGGGAGATAAAATATCTTTGTATATAACCTTTTTTGTAGGAAAGAAAATTGTCTACAAAACACAATATTTGTAAAATCGCTATATCTTGCTTAGTTTTTGAGATATTTTTATAAATGTAAAAAAAGGTGGGAATTTGTTTTTTGTTTTTTTATTATATCTCGAAAAGTAATAAAAATACAATATCTTTGAATATAACCTTTTTCGTAGGAAATAAAATTGTTTACAAAACACTATTTTTAAATCGCTCTAACAAGCTTAGTTTTTGAGATATTTTTAAAAAAGTATAATAAGGTGAGAATTTATTTTTTATTTTTTTTTATATCTCGAAAAGAAAGGGAGATACAATATCTTTGTATATAACCTTTTCTGTAGGATATAAAATTCCCTACAAAACATACTATTTGTTAAATCGCTCTATCTTGGTTAGTTTTTGAAAATTTTTAAAAAATGTAATAAAAGGTCGGAATTTGTGTTTTTAATATATCTCGAAAAGAAAGGGAGATAAAATATCTTTGTATATAACCTTTTCTGTAGGAAATAAAATTGTCTACAAAACACTACTATTTGTTAAATCGCTCTATCTTGGTTAGTTTTTGAAAATTTTTAAAAATGTAAAAAAAGGTGGTAATTTTTTTTTGTTTTTAAAATATATCGCGAAAAGTAAAGGAGATACAATATCTTTGTATATGACCTTTTTTGTAAGAAATAAAATTGTCTAAGAAACACAATATTTGTAAAATCGCTCTATCTTGCTTAGTATTTTACATATTTTAAAAAATGTAAAAAAAGAAGGGAATTTTTTTTTTTGTTTTTTTAAAATATATTGAAAAGTAATAGAAATACAATATCTTTGTAAAATGCCTTTTTTGTAGGAAATAAAATTGTCTACAAAACACAATATTTGTAAAATCGCTCTATCTAGCTTAGTTTTTGAGATATTTTGAAAAAAGTAAAAAAAGGTGGGAATTCGATTTTTCTTTTTTAATATATCTCGAAAAGAAAGGGAGATACAATATCTTTGTATATAACCTTTTTGTAGGAAATAAAATTGTCTACAAAACACAATATTTGTAAAATCGCTCTATCTTTGTTAGTTTTTCAAAAATTTTAAAAAGTGTAATAAAAGGTCGGAATATTTTTTTGTTTTTTTATTATATCTCGAAAAGTAATAGAAATAAAATATCTTTGTATATAACCTTTTCGGAGGAAATAAAATTGTTTACAAAACACTATTTTTAAAATCACTCTAACAAGCTTAGTTTTTTAGATATTTTTAAAAAAGTAAAATATGGTGAGAATGTGTTTATTATTTTTTTATTATATCTCGAAAAGAAAGGGAGATACAATACCTTTGTATAGAACCTTTTTTGTAAGAAATAAAATTGTCTACAAAACACTATTTTTAAAATCGCTCTAACAAGCTTAGTTTTTGAGATATTTTTAAAAAAGTAAAATAAGGTGAGAATTTGTTTTTTATATTTTTTTATATCTCGAAAAGAAAGGGAGATACAATATCTTTGTATATAACCTTTTCTGTAGGAAATAAAATTGTCTACAAAACACAATATTTGTAAAATCGCTCTATCTTGCTTAGTTCTTGAGATATTTTAAAAAATGTAAATAAAGGTGGTAATTTTTTTTTTGTCTTTTTAATATATCTCGAAAAGTAATAGAAATACAATATCTTTGTAAAATGCCTTTTTTGTAGGAAATAAAATTGTCTACAAAACACAATATTTGTAAAATCGCTCTATCTAGCTTAGTTTTTGAGATATTTTGAAAAAAAGTAAAAAAAGGTGGGAATTCGATTTTTCTTTTTTTAATATATCTCGAAAAGAAAGGGAGATACAATATCTTTGTATATAACCTTTTTTGTAGGAAATAAAATTGTCTACAAAACACAATATTTGTAAAATCGCTCTATCTTTGTTAGTTTTTCAAAAATTTTAAAAAGTGTAATAAAAGGTCGGAATATTTTTTTTGTTTTTTTATTATATCTCGAAAAGTAATAGAAATAAAATATCTTTGTATATAACCTTTTCGGAGGAAATAAAATTGTTTACAAAACACTATTTTTAAAATCACTCTAACAAGCTTAGTTTTTGAGATATTTTTAAAAAAGTAAAATATGGTGAGAATGTGTTTTATTATTTTTTTATTATATCTCGAAAAGAAAGGGAGATACAATACCTTTGTATAGAACCTTTTTTGTAAGAAATAAAATTGTCTACAAAACACTATTTTTAAAATCGCTCTAACAAGCTTAGTTTTTGAGATATTTTAAAAAAGTAAAATAAGGTGGGAATTTGTTTTTTATATTTTTTTATATCTCGAAAAGAAAGGGAGATACAATATCTTTGTATATAACCTTTTCTGTAGGAAATAAAATTGTCTACAAAACACAATATTTGTAAAATCGCTCTATCTTGCTTAGTTCTTGAGATATTTTAAAAAATGTAAATAAAGGTGGTAATTTTTTTTTTGTCTTTTTAATATATCTCGAAAAGTAATAGAAATACAATATCTTTGTATATAACCTTTTCTGTAGGAAATAAAATTGTCTACAAAACACAATATTTGTAAAATCGCTCTATCTAGCTCAGATTTTGAGATATTTTTAAAAAAGTAAAATACGGTGAGAATGTGTTTATTATTTTTTTATTATATCTCGAAAAGAAAGGGAGATACAATATCTTTGTATATAACCTTTTTTGTAGGAAATAAAATTGTCTACAAAACACAATTTTTGTAAATTCACTCTATCCAGCTCAGATTTTGAGATATTTTTATAAATGTAAAAAAAGGTGGGAATTTGTTTTTTGTTTTTTTTATTATATCTCGAAAAGTAATAGAAATACAATATCTTTGTATATAACCTTTTTCGTAGGAAACAAAATTGTTTACAAAACACTATATTTTAAAATCGCTCTATCTTAGTTAGTTTTTCAAAAATTTTTAAAAATGTAATAAAAGGTCGAAATTTGTTTTTTTTTTTTTTATTATATCTCGAAAAGTAATAAAAATACAATATCTTTGTATATAACCTTTTTTGTAGGAAATAAAATTGTCTACAAAACACAATATTTTTAAAATCACTCTATACAGCTTAATTTTTGAGATATTTTAAAAAATGTAAAAAAAGTTGGGAATTTTTTTTTTGTTTTTTTATTATATCTCGAAAAGTAATAGAAATACAATATCTTTGTATATAACCTTTTCTGTAGGAAATAAAATTGTCTACAAAACACAATATTTGTAAAATCGCTCTATCTAGCTCAGCTTTTGAGATATTTTTATAAATGTAAAAAAAGGTGGGAATTTGTTTTTTGTTTATTTATTATATCTCGAAAAGTAATAGAAATACAATATCTTTGTATATAATCTTTTTCGTATGAAATAAAATTGTTTACAAAACACTATTTTTAAAATCGCTCTATCTTAGTTAGTTTTTCAAAAGTTTTTAAAAAATGTAATAAAAGGTCGAAATTTGTTTTTTTTTTTATTATATCTCGAAAAGTAATAAAAATACAATATCTTTGTATATAACCTTTTTTGTAGGAAATAAAATTGTCTGCAAAACACAATATTTGTAAAATCGCCCTATCTTAGTTAGTTTTTCAAAAATTTTTAAAAATGTAATAAAAGGTCGAAATTTGTTTTAATTATATCTCGAAAAATAATAAAAATACAATATCTTTGTATATAACCTTTTTTGTAGGAAATAAAATTGTCTACAGAACACAATATTTCCAAAATCGCTATATTTTGCTTAGTTTTTGAGATATTTTTAAAAATGTAAAAAAAGGTGGTAATTTTTTTTTTGTTTTTTTAATATATCGCGAAAAGTAAAGGAGATACAATATCTTTGTATATGACCTTTTTTGTAAGAAATAAAATTGTCTAAGAAACACAATATTTGTAAAATCGCTCTATCTTGCGTAGTATTTTACATATTTTAAAAAATGTAAAAAAAGGTGGGAATTTTTTTTTTGTTTTTTTAAAATATCTTGAAAAGTAATAGAAATACTATATCTTTGTAAAATGCCTTTTTTGTAGGAAATAAAATTGTCTACAAAACACACTATTTGTAAAATCGCTCTATCTAGCTTAGTTTTTGAGATATTTTGGAAAAAAGTAAAAAAAGGTGGGAATTCGATTTTTCTTTTTTTAATATATCTCGAAAAGAAAGGGAGATACAATATCTTTGTATATAACCTTTTTTGTAGGAAATAAAATTGTCTACAAAACACAATATTTGTAAAATCGCTCTATCTTGGTTAGTTTTTGAAAAATTTTAAAAAGTGTAATAAAAGGTCGGAATATTTTTTTTGTTTTTTTATTATATCTCGAAAAGTAATAGAAATACAATATTTTTGTATATAACCTTTTTCGTAGGAAATAAAATTGTCTACAAAACACAATATTTGTAAAATCGCTCTATCTTTGTTAGTTTTTCAAAAATTTTAAAAAGTGTAATAAAAGGTCGTGAATATTTTTTTTGTTTTTTATTATATCTCGAAAAGTAATAGAAATACAATATCTTCGTATATTACCTTTTTCGTAGGAAATAAAATTGTTTACAAAACACTATTTTTAAAATCGCTCTAACAAGCTTAGTTTTTGAGATATTTTTAAAAAAAGTAAAATAAGGTGAGAATTTGTTTTTTATTTTTTTTATATCTCGAAAAGAAAGGGAGATACAATATCTTTGTATATAACCTTTTTGTAGGAAATAAAATTGTCTACAAAACACAATATTTGTAAAATCGCTCTATCTTGGTTAGTTTTTGAAAAATTTTAAAAAGTGTAATAAAAGGTCGGAATATTTTTTTTTGTTTTTTTATTATATCTCGAAAAGTAATAGAAATACAATATTTTTGTATTTAACCTTTTCCGTAGGAAATAAAATTGTCTACAAAACACAATATTTGTAAAATCGCTCTATCTTGCTTAGTTCTTGAGATAATTTAAAAAATGTAAAAAAAGGTGGTAATTTGTTTTTTGTCTTTTTAATATATCTCGAAAAGTAATAGAAATACAATATCTTTGTATATAACCTTTTTTTGTAGGAACTCAATTTGTCTAAAAACATAATATTTGTAAAATCGCTATATCTTGCTTAGTTTTTGAGATATTTTAAAAAATTTAGAAAATGGTGGAAATTTTATTTTTTATTTTTTTAATATATCTGGGAAAGTAAAAGAAATACAAAATCTTTGTATATTACCTTTTTGTAGGAAATAAAATTGTATACAAATTACAATATTTTCAAAATCGCTCTATCCAGCTTAGTTTTTGAGATATTTTTAAAAAAGTAAAAAAAGGTGGAAATTTGTTTTTTGTTGTTTTAATATACCTCGAAAAGTAATAAAAATACAATATCTTTTTATATAACCTTTTTTGTAGGAAATAAAATTGTCTACAAAACACAATATTTGTAAAATCGCTCTATCTTGCTTAGATTTTGAGATATTTTTTAAAAAGTAAAAAAAGGTGGAAATTTGTTTTTTGTTTTTTTAATATATTTTGAAAAGTAAGGTAGATGCAATATCTTTGTATATTACCTTTTCTGTAGCAAATAATATTTTCTACAAAACACAAAATTTGAAAAATCGCTCTATCTGGCTTAGTTTTTGAGATATGTTTAAAAAGTAAAATAAGGTTGGAATTTGTTTTTTATTTTTATAATATATTTTGAAAAGTAAGGAGATGCAATATGCGTGTATATTTCCGTTTTGGTAGCAAATAAAATTGTCTACAAACTACAATATTTTTAAAATCGCTCTATCTTGCTTAAATCTTGAGATATTTTATAAAAAGTAAAAAAAAAGGTAGGAATTTGTTTTTTGTTTTTTTATTATATCTCGAAAAGTAATAGAAATACAATAACTATGTATATAACCTTTTTTGTAGGAAATAAAATTGTCTACAAAACACAATTTTTGTAAATTCGCTCTATCCAGCTCAGATTTTGAGATATTTTTATAAATGTAAAAAAA
The DNA here is from genome assembly GCF_049000335.1 of Polistes dominula. Taxonomy (NCBI): domain Eukaryota; kingdom Metazoa; phylum Arthropoda; class Insecta; order Hymenoptera; family Vespidae; genus Polistes; species Polistes dominula. The sequence goes on from NW_028300861.1 coordinate 32,409, forward strand.
GATGGTAATTTGTTTTTTGTTTTTTTATTATATCTCGAAAAGTAATAGAAATACAATATCTTTGTATATAACCTTTTCTGTAGGAAATAAAATTGTCTAAAAAACATACTATTTGTTAAATCGCTCTATCTTGGATAGTTTTTGAAAATTTTAAAAAAATGTAATAAAAGGTCAGAATTTGTGTTTTTAATATATCTCGAAAAGAAAGGGAGATAAAATATCTTTGTATATAACCTTTTTTGTAGGAAAGAAAATTGTCTACAAAACACAATATTTGTAAAATCGCTATATCTTGCTTAGTTTTTGAGATATTTTTATAAATGTAAAAAAAGGTGGGAATTTGTTTTTTGTTTTTTTATTATATCTCGAAAAGTAATAAAAATACAATATCTTTGTATATAACCTTTTTCGTAGGAAATAAAATTGTTTACAAAACACTATTTTTAAAATCGCTCTAACAAGCTTAGTTTTTGAGATATTTTTAAAAAAGTAAAATAAGGTGAGAATTTGTTTTTTTTTTTTTTTTTTATATCTCGAAAAGAAAGGGAGATACAATATCTTTGTATATAACCTTTTCTGTAGGAAATAAAATTGTCTACAAAACCTACTATTTGCTAAATCGCTCTATCTTGGTTAGTTTTTGAAAATTTTTAAAAAGTGTAATAAAAGGTCGGAATATTTTTTTTGTTTTTTTATTATATCTCGAAAAGTAATAAAAATACAATATCTTTGTATATAACCTTTTTTGTAGGAAATAAAATTGTCTACAAAACAAAATGTTTGTAAAATCGCTCTATCTAGCTTAGTTTTTGTGATATTTTTAAAAAAGTAAAGAAATGTGGGAATTTGTTTTTAATTTCTATAATATATATCTTAAAAAAAGGGTGATATTATATCTTTGTATATACCCTTTTTTGAAGGAAATAAAATTGTATACAAAACACAATATTTTTAAAATCGCTCTATCCAGCTTAGTTTTTGAGATATTTTTAAAAAAGTAAAATAAGGTTGGAATTTGTTTTTTATTTTTATAATATATTTTGAAAAGTAAGGGAGATGCAATATCCGTGTATATTTCCGTTTTTGTAGCAAATAAAATTGTCTACAAACTACAATATATGTAAAATCGCTCTATCTTGCTTAAATCTTGAGATATTTTTTAAAAAGTAAAATAAGGTGGGAATTTGTTTTTTATTTTTTTAATATATCTCGAAAACTGTAAGAGATACAATATCTTTGTATATAATCTTTTTTGTAGGAAATAAAATTGTCTACAAAACACAATATTTGTAAAATCGCTCTATCTTGCTTAGATATTGAGATATTTTTTTAAAAAGTAAAAAAAGGTGGAAATTTGTTTTTTATTTTTTTAATATATTTTGAAAAGTAAGGGAGATGCAATATCCGTGTATATTTCCGTTTTTGTAGGAAATAAAATTGTCTACAAAACATAATATTTGTAAAATCGCTCTATCTTGCTTAATTTTTGAGATATTTTAAAAAATGTTATAAAAGGTGGTATTTTGTTTTTTGTTTTTTTAATATATCTCGAAAAGTAATAGAAATACAGTATCTTTGTATATAACCTTTTTTGTTGGAAATAAAATTGTCTACAAAACACAATATTTGTAAAATCGCTCTATCCAGCTTAGTTTTTGAGATATTTTTAAAAAAGTAAAAAAATGTGGGAATTTGTTTTTGATTTTTTTAATATATCTCGATAAAAAATGGAGATACAATATCTTTGTATATAACCTTTTTTGTAGGAAATAAAATTGTCTACAAAACACAATGTTTGTAAAATCGCTCTATCCAGCTTAGTTTTTGAGATATTTTTAAAAAAGTAAAAAAATGTGGGAATTTGTTTTTTATTTTTTTAATATATCTCGATAAAAAAGGGAGATACAATATCTTTGTATATAACCTTTTTTGTAGGAAATAAAAGTGTATACAAAACGTACTATTTTTAAAATCGCTCTATCTTGGTTAGTTTTTGAAAAATCTTAAAAAATGTAATAAAAGGTAGGAATTTGTTTTTTGTTTTTTTATTATATCTCGAAAAGTAATAGAAATTAAATAACTATGTATATAACCTTTTTCGTAGGAAATAAAATTGTTTACAAAACACTATTTTAAAAATCACTCTAACAAGTTTAGTTTTTTAGATATTTTTAAAAAAGTAAAATACGGTGAGAATGTGTTTATAATTTTTTTATTATATCTCGAAAAAAAAGGGAGATACAATATCTTTGTATATAACCTTTTTTGTAGGAAATAAAATTGTCTACAAAACACAATATTTGTAAAATCGCTCTATCTTGCTTAGATATTGAGATATTTTTTAAAAAGTAAAAAAAGGTGGAAATTTGTTTTTAATTTTTTTAATATATTTTGAAAAGTAAGGGAGATACAATATCTTTGTATATAACCTTTTTTGTAGGAAATAAAATTGTCTACAAAACACAATTTTTGTAAATTCGCTCTATCCAGCTCAGATTTTGAGATATTTTTATAAATGTAAAAAAAGGGGGGAATTTGTTTTTTGTTTTTTTTTTATATCTCGAAAAGTAATAGAAATACAATATCTATGTATATAACCTTTATCGTAGGAAATAAAATTGTTTACAAAACACTATTTTTAAAATCGCTCTAACAAGCTTAGTTTTTGAGATATTTTTAAAAAAGTAAAATAAGGTGAGAATTTGTTTTTTATTTTTTTAATATATCTCGAAATAAGGGGAGATACAATATCTTCGTATATGACCTTTTTTGTGAGAAATAAAATTGTTTAAGAAACACAATATTTGTAAAATCGCTCTATCTTGCTTAGTGTTTTACATATTTTAAAAAATGTAAAAAAAGGTGGGAATTTTTTTTTGTTTTTTTAAAATATCTTGAAAAGTAATAGAAATACCATACCTTTGTATATAACCTTTTTTGTAGGAAATAAAATTTTCTACAAAACACAATATTTGTAAAATCGCTCTATCCAGCTTAGTTTTTGAGATATTTTTAAAAAAGTAAAATAATGTGGGAATTTGTTTTTTATTTTTTTAATATATCTCGATAAAAAATGGAGATACAATATCTTTGTATATAACCTTTTTTGTAGGATATAAAATTGTCTACAAAACACAATGTTTGTAAAATCGCTCTATCCAGCTTAGTTTTTGAGATATTTTTAAAAAAGTAAAAAAATGTGGGAATTTGTTTTTTATTTTTTTAATATATCTCGATATAAAAGGGAGATACAATATCTTTGTATATAACCTTTTTTGTAGGAAATAAAAGTGTATACAAAACGTACTATTTTTAAAATCGCTCCATCTTGGTTAGTTTTTGAAAATTTTTAAAAAATGTAATAAAAGGTCAGAATTTGTGTTTTTAATATATCTCGAAAAGAAAGGGAGATACAATATCTTTGTATATAACCTTTTCTGTAGGAAATAAAATTGTCTACAAAACCTACTATTTGTTAAATCGCTCTATCTTGGTTAGTTTTTGAAAATTTTTAAAAAATGTAATAAAAGGTCGGAATTTGTGCTTTTAATATATCTCGAAAAGAAAGGGAGATAAAATATCTTTGTATTTAAAATTTTTCGTAGGAAATAAAATTGTCTACAAAACACAATATTTGTAAAATCGCTCTATCCAGCTTAGTTTTTGAGATATTTTTTAAAAAGTAAAATAAGGTGGGAATTTGTTTTTTATTTTTTTAATATATCTCGAAAACTGTAGGAGATACAATATCTTTGTATATAATCTTTTTTGTAGGAAAGAAAATTGTCTACAAAACACAATATTTGTAAAATCGCTCTTTCTTGCTTAGATATTGAGATATTTTTTAAAAAGTAAAAAAAGGTGGAAATTTGTTTTTTATTTTTTTAATATATTTTGAAAAGTAAGGGAGATACAATATCTTTGTATATAACCTTTTTCGTAGGAAATAAAATTGTTTACAAAACACTATTTTAAAAATCACTCTAACATGCTTAGTTTTTAAGATATTTTTAAAAAAGTAAAATACGGTGAGAATGTGTTTATTATTTTTTTATTATATCTCGAAAAGAAAGGGAGATACAATATCTTTGTATATAACCTTTTTTGTAGGAAATAAAATTGTCTACAAAACACAATTTTTGTAAATTCGCTCTATCCAGCTCAGATTTTGAGATATTTTTATAAATGTAAAAAAAGGTGGGAATTTGTTTTTTGTTTTTTTATTATATCTCGAAAAGTAATAGAAATACAATATCTTTGTATATAACCTTTTTCGTATGAAATAAAATCGTTTACAAAACACTATTTTTAAAATCGCTCTAACAAGCTTAGTTTTTGAGATATTTTTAAAAAAGTAAAATAAGGTGAGAATTAGTTTTTTATCTTTTTTTATATCTCGAAAAGAAAGGGAGATACAATATCTTTGTATATAACCTTTTCTGTAGGAAATAAAATTGTCTACAAAACCTACTATTTGTTAAATCGCTCTATCTTGGTTAGTTTTTGAAAATTTTTAAAAAATGTAATAAAAGGTCGGAATTTGTGTTTTTAATATATCTCGAAAAGAAAGGGAGATAAAATATCTTTGTATTTAACATTTTTTGTAGGAAATAAAATTGTCTAAAAAACGTACTATTTTTAAAATCGCTCTATCTTGGTTAGTTTTTGAAAAATCTTAAAAAATGTAATAAAAGGTCGGAATTTGTTTTTTTTAATATATCTGGAAAAGTAATAGAAATAAAATATCTTTGTATATAACCTTTTTTGGTAAAAAATAAAATTGTCTACAAAAAACAATATTTGTAAAATCGATCTATCTTGCTTAGTTTTTGAGATATTTTCAAAAATGTAAAAAAATGTAGGAATTTGTTTTTTGTTTTTTTTTAATGTATCTCGACAAGTAATAGAAATACAATATCTTTGTATATAACCTTTTTTGTGGGACAAAAAATTTTCTACAAAACACAATATTTGTAAAATCGCTCTATCTTGCTTAGTTTTTGAGATATTTTCAAAAATGTAAAAAAAGGTAGGAATTTTTTTTTTTTTTTTTTAATATATCTCGAAAAGTAAGGGAGATGCAATATCTTTGTATATTACCTTTTTTGTAAGAAATAAAATTGTCTACAAAAAACAATATTTGTAAAATCGCTCTATCTTGCTTAAATTTTGAGATATTTTTAAAAAAGTAAAATAAGGAGGGAATTTGTTTTTTATTTTTTTAATATATTTTGAAAAGTAAGGGAGATGCAATATCCTTGTATATTTCCTTTTTTGTAGCAAATAAAATTGTCTACTAAACACAATATTTGTAAAATCGCTCTATTCGGCTTAGTTTTTAAGATATTTTTAAAAAAGTAAAATAAGGTGGAAATTTGTTTTTTTTTTTTTAATATATCATGAAAAGTAATAGAGATAAAATATCTTTGTATAAAATCTTTTTTGTATGAAATAAAATTTTCTACAAAACATCATATTTGTAAATGTTATTTAGTTTTGAGATTTTAAAGAAGCAATTTTTTTTTTTTTTATATATCTGAAGTAAATAAATATTTTGTATATAATTTTTTGTAGGATAAAATTGTTACAAAACACCATATTTTTAAAATCGCTCTATCTTGCTTAGTTTTTGAGATATTTTCAAAAATGTAAAAAAAGGTAGGAATTTGTTTTTGTTTTTTTAATTTATTTCGGCAAGTAATAGAAATACAATATCTTTGTATATAACCTTTTTTGTGGGACAAAAAATTTTCTACAAAACACACTATTTTTAAAATCGCTCTATCTTGCTTAGTTTTTGTGATATTTTCAAAAATGTAAAAAAAGGTAGGAATTTGTTTTTTATTTTTTTAATATATTTTATAAAGTAATGGAGATGCAATATCTTTGTATATTACCTTTTTTGTAGGAAATAAAATTGTCTAAAAACATATTATTTGTAAAATCGATCTATCTTGCTTAGTTTTTGAGATATTTTCAAAAATGTAAAAAAAGGTAGGAATTTGTTTTTTGTTTTTTTTAATATATCTCGAAAAGTAAGAGAGATACAATATTTTTGTATATACCTTTTTTGTAGGAATAATTGTCTAAAAACACATATTTGTATCGTCTTTTGTTTGGATATAATGTAAAGGTGGATTTTTTTTTTATTATTGAGTAGGAGATACTTTTTGTTCTTTTTTGTGGATTTTAATATTTGTTGTTTTTGTTTTTTGAGATTTTTGTAAAAAAGTGGATTTTTTTTTTGTTTTTTTTTAATGTATCTCGACAAGTAATAGAAATACAATATCTTTGTATATAACCTTTTTTGTGGGACAAAAAATTTTCTACAAAACACACTATTTTTAAAATCGCTCTATGTAGCTTAGTTTTTGAGATATAATAAAAATGTAAAAAAAGGTAGGAATTTTTTTTTTTGTTTTTTAATGTATCTCGAAAAGTAAGGGAGATGCAATATCTTTGTATATTACCTTTTTTGTAAGAAATAAAATTGTCTACAAAAAACAATATTTGTAAAATCGCTCTATCTTGCTTAAATTTTGAGATATTTTTAAAAACGTAAAATAAGTTGGGAATTTGTTTTTTATTTTTTTAATATATTTTGAAAAGTAAGGGAGATGCAATATCCTTGTATATTTCCTTTTTTGTAGCAAATAAAATTGTCTACAAAACACAATATTTGTAAAATCACTCTCTTAATTTTAGATATTTTAAAAAGTAAAAAGGTGGAATTTGTTTTTTTTTTATTATCCGAAAGGGACAATATTTTTTATAACCTTTTTTGTAGGAAATAAATTGCTACAAAACACAATATTTGTAAAATCGCTCTATCTTGCTTAGATTTTTAGATATTTTAAAAAGTAAAATAAAGTGGGAATTTGTTTTTTTTTTTAATATATCTCGAAAAGTAATAGAAATACAATATCTTTGTATATAACCTTTTTTGTGGGACAATAAAATTTTCTACAAAACACACTATTTTTAAAATCGCTCTATTTGGCTTAGTTTTTGAGATATTTTTAAAATATAAAATAAGGTGGGAATTTGTCTTTTATTTTTTTAATATATCTCGTAAAGTATGGGAGATACAAGATATTTAGTATATAAACATTTTTGTAGAAAATAAAATTTTCTAAAAACATAATATTTGAAAAATCGATCTATCTTGCTTAGTTTTTGAGATATTTTTAAAAAATAAAATAAGGTGGGAATTTGTTTTTTTTTTTTTTAATTTATCTCGAGAAGTAATAGAAATACAATATCTTTGTATATAACCTTTTTTGTAGGAAAAAAAATTGTCTACAAAACAATGTATTTGTAAAATCGCTCTATCTGGCTTAGTTTTTGAGATATTTTTTAAAAAGTAAAGAAAGGTCGGAATTTTATTTTTATTTTTTTAATATATTTTGAAAAGTAATAGAAATACAATATCTTTGTATATACCTTTTTTGTAGGAAACAAAATTGTCTACAAAACATAATATTTGTAAAATCGGTCTATCCTTGCTTAGTTTTTGAGATATTTTCAAAAATGTAAAAGAAGATAGGAATTTGTTTTTTGTTTTTTTAATGTATCTCGAAAAGTAATAGAAATTCAATATCTTTGTATATTACCTTTTTTGTAGGAAATAATATTTTCTACAAAACACAATATTTTTAAAATCGCTCTGTCTGGCTTAGTTTTTGAGATATTTTTAAAAAAGTAAAAAAAGCTAGGTATTTGTTTTTTGTTTTTTTAATGTATCTCGAAAAGTAATAGAAATTCAATATCTTTGTATGTTACCTTTTTTGTAGGAAATAATATTTTCTACAAAACACAATATTTTTAAAATCGCTCTATCTTGCTTAGTGTTTTGACATATTTTAAAAAATGTAAAAAAAGGTTGGAATTTTTTTTTTGTTTTTTTAAAATATCTTGAAAAGTAATAGAAATACCATACCTTTGTATATAACCTTTTTTGTAGGAAATAAAATTGTCTACAAAACACAATATTTGTAAAATCGCTCTATCCAGCTTAGTTTTTGAGATATTTTTAAAAAAGTAAAATAATGTGGTAATTTGTTTTTTATTTTTTTAATATATCTCGATAAAAAATGGAGATACAATATCTTTGTATATAACCTTTTTTGTAGGATATAAAATTGTCTACAAAACACAATGTTTGTAAAATCGCTCTATCCAGCTTAGTTTTTGAGATATTTTTAAAAAAGTAAAAAAATGTGGGAATTTGTTTTTTATTTTTTTAATATATCTCGATATAAGTAAGGGAGATACAATATCTTTGTATATAACCTTTTTTGTAGGAAATAAAAGTGTATACAAAACGTACTATTTTTAAAATCGCTCCATCTTGGTTAGTTTTTGAAAATTTTTAAAAAATGTAATAAAAGGTCAGAATTTGTTGTTTTTAATATATCTCGAAAAGTAAGGGAGATACAATATCTTTGTATATAACCTTTTCTGTAGGAAATAAAATTGTCTACAAAACCTACTATTTGTTAAAATCGCTCTATCTTGGTAAGTTTTTGAAATATTTTTAAAAAATGTAAAAAAAGGTCGGAATTTGTTTTTGTCTTTTTAATATATCTCGAAAAGTAAGGGAGATAAAATATCTTTGTATTTAAAATTTTTCGTAGGAAATAAAATTGTCTACAAAACACAATATTTGTAAAATCGCTCTATCTAGCTTAGTTTTTGAGATATTTTTTAAAAAGTAAAATAAGGTGGGAATTTGTTTTTATTTTTTTAATATATCTCGAAAACTGTAGGAGATACAATATCTTTGTATATAATCTTTTTTGTAGGAAAGAAAATTGTCTACAAAACACAATATTTGTAAAATCGCTCTTTCTTGCTTAGATATTGAGATATTTTTTAAAAAGTAAAAAAACGTGGAAATTTGTTTTTTATTTTTTTAATATATTTTGAAAAGTAAGGGAGATACAATATCTTTGTATATAACCTTTTTCGTAGGAAATAAAATTGTTTACAAAACACTATTTTAAAAATCACACTAACATGCTTAGTTTTTAAGATATTTTTAAAAAAAGTAAAATACGGTGAGAATGTGTTTATTATTTTTTTATTATATCTCGAAAAGAAAGGGAGATACAATATCTTTGTATATAACCTTTTTTGTAGGAAATAAAATTGTCTACAAAACACAATTTTTGTAAATTCGCTCTATCCAGCTCAGATTTTGAGATATTTTTATAAATGTAAAAAAAGGTGGGAATTTGTTTTTTGTTTTTTTATTATATCTCGAAAAGTAATAGAAATACAATATCTTTGTATATAACCTTTTTCGTATGAAATAAAATCGTTTACAAAACACTATTTTTAAATTCGCTCTAACAAGCTTAGTTTTTGAGATATTTTTAAAAAAGTAAAATAAGGTGAGAATTAGTTTTTTATCTTTTTTTATATCTCGAAAAGAAAGGAGATACAATATCTTTGTATATAACCTTTTCTGTAGGAAATAAAATTGTCTACAAAACCTACTATTTGTTAAATCGCTCTATCTTGGTTAGTTTTTGAAAATTTTTAAAAAATGTAATAAAAGGTCGGAATTTGTTTGTTTTTAATATATCTCGAAAAGAAAGGGAGATAAAATATCTTTGTATTTAACATTTTTTGTAGGAAATAAAATTGTCTAAAAAACGTACTATTTTTAAAATCGCTCTATCTTGGTTAGTTTTTGAAAAATCTTAAAAAATGTAATAAAAGGTCGGAATTTGTTTTTTTAATATATCTGGAAAAGTAATAGAAATAAAATATCTTTGTATATAACCTTTTTTGTAAAAAATAAAATTGTCTACAAAAAACAATATTTGTAAAATCGATCTATCTTGCTTAGTTTTTGAGATATTTTCAAAAATGTAAAAAAATGTAGGAATTTGTTTTTTGTTTTTTTTTTAATGTATCTCGACAAGTAATAGAAATACAATATCTTTGTATATAACCTTTTTTGTGGGACAAAAAATTTTCTACAAAACACAATATTTGTAAAATCGCTCTACCTTGCTTAGTTTTTGAGATATTTTCAAAAATGTAAAAAAAGGTAGGAATTTGTTTTTTATTTTTTTAATATATTTTGAAAAGTAAGGGAGATGCAATATCCTTGTATATTTCCTTTTTTGTAGCAAATAAAATTGTCTACTAAACACAATATTTGTAAAATCGCTCTATTCGGCTTAGTTTTTAAGATATTTTTAAAAAAGTAAAATAAGGTGGAAATTTGTTTTTTGTTTTTTTAATATATCATGAAAAGTAATAGAGATAAAATATCTTTGTATAAAATCTTTTTTGTATGAAATAAAATTTTCTACAAAACACCATATTTTTAAAATCGCTCTATCTTGCTTAGTTTTTGAGATATTTTCAAAAATGTAAAAAAAGGTAGGAATTTGTTTTTTTTTAATTTATTTCGGCAAGTAATAGAAATACAATATCTTTGTATATAACCTTTTTTGTGGGACAAAAAATTTTCTACAAAACACACTATTTTTAAAATCGCTCTATCTTGCTTAGTTTTTGTGATATTTTCAAAAATGTAAAAAAAGGTAGGAATTTGTTTTTTATTTTTTTAATATATTTTATAAAGTAATGGAGATGCAATATCTTTGTATATTACCTTTTTTGTAGGAAATAAAATTGTCTAAAAACATATTATTTGTAAAATCGATCTATCTTGCTTAGTTTTTGAGATATTTTCAAAAATGTAAAAAAAGGTAGGAATTTGTTTTTTGTTTTTTTTTTAATGTATCTCGACAAGTAATAGAAATACAATATCTTTGTATATAACCTTTTTTGTGGGACAAAAAATTTTCTACAAAACACACTATTTTTAAAATCGCTCTATGTAGCTTAGTTTTTGAGATATAATAAAAATGTAAAAAAAGGTAGGAATTTTTTTTTTGTTTTTTAATGTATCTCGAAAAGTAAGGGAGATGCAATATCTTTGTATATTACCTTTTTTGTAAGAAATAAAATTGTCTACAAAAAACAATATTTGTAAAATCGCTCTATCTTGCTTAAATTTTGAGATATTTTTAAAAACGTAAAATAAGTAGGGAATTTTTTTTTTATTTTTTTAATATATTTTGAAAAGTAAGGCAGATGCAATATCCTTGTATATTTCCTTTTTTGTAGCAAATAAAATTGTCTACAAAACACAATATTTGTAAAATCGCTCTATCTTGCTTAGATTTTTAGATATTTTTAAAAAAGTAAAATAATGTGGGAATTTGTTTTTTGTTTTTTTATCATATCTCGAAAAGTAATAGAAATACAATATCTTTGTATATAACATTTTTTGTGGGACAAAAAATTTTCTACAAAACACACTATTTTTAAAATCGCTCTATTTGGCTTAGTTTTTGAGATATTTTTAAAATATAAAATAAGGTGGGAATTTGTTTTTTATTTTTTTAATATATCTCGTAAAGTATGGGAGATACAAGATATTAGTATATAAACATTTTTGTAGAAAATAAAATTTTCTAAAAACATAATATTTGAAAAATCGATCTATCTTGCTTAGTTTTTGAGATATTTTTAAAAAATAAAATAAGGTGGGAATTTGTTTTTTTTTTTTTTAATTTATCTCGAGAAGTAATAGAAATACAATATCTTTGTATATAACCTTTTTTGTAGGAAAAAAAATTTCTACAAAACAATGTATTTAAAATCGCTCTATCTGGCTTAGTTTTTGAGATATTTTTTAAAAAAGTAAAAAAAAGGTCGGAATTTTATTTTTATTTTTTTAATATATTTTGAAAAGTAATAGAAATACAATATCTTGTATAAATTTTTTTTGTAGGAAACAAAATTGTCTACAAAACATAATATTTGTAAAATCGGTCTGTCCTTCTTAGTTTTTGAGATATTTTCAAAAATGTAAAAGAAGATAGGAATTTGTTTTTTGTTTTTTTAATGTATCTCGAAAAGTAATAGAAATTCAATATCTTTGTATGTTACCTTTTTTGTAGGAAATAATATTTTCTACAAAACACAATATTTTTTAAATCGCTCTGTCTGGCTTAGTTTTTGAGATATTTTTAAAAAAGTAAAAAAAGCTAGGTATTTTTTTTTGTTCTTTTAATGTATCTCGAAAAGTCATAGACATACAATATCTTTGTATATAACCTTTTTTGTGGGACAAAAAATTTTCTACAAAACACAATATTTTTAAAATCGCTCTATCTAGCTTAAACTTTGAGATATTTTTAAAAAAGTAAAATAAGGAGGGAATTTGTTTTTTATTTTTTTAATATATTTTGAAAAGTAAGGTAGATGCAATATCCTTGTATATTCCCTTTTTTGTAGCAAATAAAATTGTCTACAAAACACAATATTTGTAAAATCGCTCTATCGTGCTTAGTTTTTGAGATATTTTTAAAAAAGTAAAATAAGGTGGGAATTTGTTTTTTGTTTTTTTATCATATCTCGAAAAGTAATAGAAATACAATATCTTTGTATATAACCTTTTTTGTAGAAAATAAAATTGTCAACAAAACATAATATTTTTAAAATCGCTCTATCTGGCTTAGTTTTTAAGATATTTTCCAAAATGTAAAAAAAGGTAGGAATTTTTTTTTTGTTTTTTTAATGTATCTCCAAAAGTAATGGAATTACAATATATTTGTATAAAACATTTTTTGTAGGAAATAAAATTGTCTAAAAACACAATATTTGTAAAATCGATCTATCTTGCTTAAATTTTGAGATATTTTTTGAAAAGTAAAAAAAGGTAGGAATTTTTTTTTATTTTTTTAATATATTTTAAAAAGTAATGGAAATACAATATCTTTGCATACAACCTTTTTTGTAGGAAATAAAATTGTCTAAAAACATAATAATTGTTAAATCGATCTATCTTGCTTAGTTTTTAAAATATTTTTAAAAATGTAAAAAAAGGTTGGAATTTGTTTTCTGTTTTTTTATTGTATCTCGAGAAGTAATAGAAATACAATATCTTTGTATATAACCTTTTTTGTAGGAAAAAAAATTTTCTACAAAACACAATATTTTTAAAATCGCTCTATCTGGCTTAGTTTTTGAGATATTTCTAAAAAAGTAAAATAAGGTGGGAATTTGTTTTTTATTTTTTTAATATATCTCGTAAAGTATGGGAGATACAAGATATTAGTATGTAAACATTTTTGTAGAAAATAAAATTGTCTAAAAACATAATATTTGAAAAATCGATCTATCTTGCTTAGTTTTTGAGATATTTTTAAAAAATAAAATAAGGTGGGAATTTGTTTTTTGTTTTTTTATCATATCTCGAAAAGAATTGCAGATACAATATCATTGTTTAAAATCTTTTTTATAGGAAATAAAATTTTCTACAAAACACAATATTTTTAAAATCGCTCTATCTTGCTTAAATCTTAAGATATTTTTTACAAAGTAAAAAAAAGGTGGGAATTTGTTTTTTATTTTTTAAATATATCTCCAAAAGTAATAGAAATACAATATATTTGTATATAACCTTTTTTGTAGGAAATAAAATTGTCTAAAACACAATATTTGTAAAATCGCTTTATTTTGCTTAGATTTTGAGATATTTTTTGAAAAGTAAAAAAAGGTAGGAATTTGTTTTTTGTTTTTTTATTATATCTCGAAAAGTAATAGAAATACAATATCTTTGTATATAACCTTTTTTGTAGGAAAAAAAAATTTCTACAAAACAATGTATTTAAAATCGCTCTATCTGGCTTAGTTTTTGAGATATTTTTTAAAAAGTAAAAAAAGGTCGGAATTTTATTTTTATTTTTTTAATATATTTTGAAAAGTAATAGAAATACAATATCTTGTAAAAATTTTTTTTGTAGGAAACAAAATTGTCTACAAAACATAATATTTGTAAAATCGGTCTGTCCTGCTTAGTTTTTGAGATATTTTCAAAAATGTAAAAAAAGATAGGAATTTGTTTTTTGTTTTTTTAATGTATCTCGAAAAGTAATAGAAATTCAATATCTTTGTATGTTACCTTTTTTGTAGGAAATAATATTTTCTACAAAACACAATATTTTTTAAATCGCTCTGTCTGGCTTAGTTTTTGAGATATTTTTAAAAAAGTAAAAAAAGCTAGGTATTTTTTTTTGTTTTTTTAATGTATCTCGAAAAGTCATAGACATACAATATCTTTGTATATAACCTTTTTTGTGGGACAAAAAATTTTCTACAAAACACAATATTTTTTAAATCGCTCTATCTAGCTTAAACTTTGAGATATTTTTAAAAAAGTAAAATAAGGAGGGAATTTGTTTTTTATTTTTTTAATATATTTTGAAAAGTAAGGTAGATGCAATATCCTTGTATATTCCCTTTTTTGTAGCAAATAAAATTGTCTACAAAACACAATATTTGTAAAATCGCTCTATCGTGCTTAGTTTTTGAGATATTTTTAAAAAAGTAAAATAAGGTGGGAATTTGTTTTTTGTTTTTTTATCATATCTCGAAAAGTAATAGAAATACAATATCTTTGTATATAACCTTTTTTGTAAGAAAAAAAAATTTTTACAAAACACAATATTTTTAAAATCGCTCTATCTTGCTTAAATCTTCAGATATTTTTTTGAAAAGTAAAAAAAGGTAGGAATTTGTTTTTTATTTTTTAAATATATCTCCAAAAGTAATGGAAATACAATATCTTTGTATATAACCTTTTTTGTAGGAAATAAAATTGTCTAAAAACACAATATTTGTAAAATCGCTCTATCTTGCTTAGATTTAGAGATATTTTTTAAAAAGTAATAACAGGTGGGAATTTTTTTTTATTTTTTTAATATTTTTTTAAAAGTAAGGGAGATGCAATATCTCTTTAAATTACCTTTTTTGTAGCAAATATTATTTTCTACAAAACACACTATTTTTAAAATCGCTCTATTTGGCTTAGTTTTTGTGATATTTTCAAAAATGTAAAAAAAGGTAGGAATTTTTGTTTTGTTTTTTTAATGTATCTCGAAAAGTAAGGAAGATGCAATAACTTTGTATATTACCTTTTTTGTAGCAATTAAAATTGTCTAAAAACATAATATTTGTAAAATCGATCTATCTTGCTTAGTTTTTGAGATATTTTTAAAAAAGTAATATAAGGTGGGAATTTGTTTTTTGTTTTTTTATCATATCTCGAAAAGTAATATAGATACAATATCATTGTTTAAAATTTTTTGGAGGAAATAAAATTTTCTACAAAACACAATATTTTTAAAATCGCTCTATCTTGCTTAAATCTTGAGATATTTTTTACAAAGTAAAAAAAAGGTGGGAATTTGTTTTTTGTTTTTTTTTAATGTATCTCGACAAGTAATAGAAATACAATATCTTTGTATATAACCATTTTTGTGGGACAAAAAATTTTCTACAAAACAAACTATTTTTAAAATCGCTCTATCTTGCTTAGTTTTTGAGATATATTCAAAAATGTAAAAAAAGGTAGGAATTTTTTTTTTTGTTTTTTTAATGTATCTCCAAAAGTAATGGAAATACAATATATTTGTATAAAACATTTTTTGTAGGAAATAAAATTGTCTAAAAACACAATATTTGTAAAATCGATCTATCTTGCTTAGATTTTGAGATATTTTTTAAAAAGTAAAAAAACTTAGGAATTTGTTTTTTTATTTTTTTAATATATTTTGAAAAGTAATAGAAATACAATATCTTTGTATATAACCATTTTTGTAGGAAATAAAATTTTCTACAAAACACAATCTTTTTAAAATCGCTCTATCTGGCTTAGTTTTAGAGATATATTTAAAAAAGTAAAATAAGGTGGGAATTTGTTTTTTTTTTTTTTTAATATATATCGTAAAGTATGGGAGATACAAGGTCTTTGTATATAACCTTTTTTGTAGAAAATAAAATTGTCTAAAAACATAATAATTGTTAAATCGATCTATCTTGCTTAGTTTTTAAAATATTTTTAAAAAATGTAAAAAAAGGTTGGAATTTGTTTTCTGTTTTTTTATTGTATCTCGAGAAGTAATAGAAATACAATATCTTTGTATATAACCTTTTTTGTAGGAAAAAAAATTTTCTACAAAACACAATATTTTTAAAATCGCTCTATCTGGCTTAGTTTTTGAGATATTTCTAAAAAAGTAAAATAAGGTGGGAATTTGTTTTTTGTTTTTTTATCATATCTCGAAAAGAATTGCAGATACAATATCATTGTTTAAAATCTTTTTTATAGGAAATAAAATTTTCTACAAAACACAATATTTTTAAAATCGCTCTATCTTGCTTAAATCTTAAGATATTTTTTACAAAGTAAAAAAAGTTGGGAATTTGTTTTTTATTTTTTAAATATATCTCCAAAAGTAATAGAAATACAATATATTTGTATATAACCTTTTTTGTAGGAAATAAAATTGTCTAAAACACAATATTTGTAAAATCGCTCTATTTTGCTTAGATTTTGAGATATTTTTTGAAAAGTAAAAAAAAGGTAGGAATTTGTTTTTTGTTTTTTTATTATATCTCGAAAAGTAATAGAAATACAATATCTTTGTATATAACCTTTTTTGTAGGAAAAAAAATTTTCTACAAAACACATTATTTTTCAAATCGCTTTATCTGGCTTAGTTTTAGAGATATATTTAAAAAAGTAAAATAAGGTGGGAATTTGTTTTTTATTTTCTTAATATATATCGTAAAGTATGGGAGATACAAGATCTTTGTATATAACCTTTTTTGTAGAAAATAAAATTGTCAACAAAACATAATATTTTTAAAATCGCTCTATCTGGCTTAGTTTTTAAGATATTTTTAAAAAAAGTAAAATAAGGTGGGAATTTGTTTTTTGTTTTTTTATTATATCTCGAAAAGTAATAGAAATACAATATTATTGTATATAACCTTTTTTGTAGGAAAAAAAATTTCTACAAAACACAATATTTGCAAAATCGCTCTTTCTTGCTTAAATTTTGAGATATTATTTGAAAAGTAAAAAAAGCTAGGAATTTTTTTTTTATTTTTTTAATATATTTTAAAAAGTAAGGGAGATGCAATATCTTTGTATATAACCTTTTTTGTAGAAAATGAAATTGTCTACAAAACATTATATTTGTAAAATCGCTCTATCTTGCTTAGTTTTAAAGAATATTTTTAAATATGTAAAAAAAGGTAGGAATTTTTTTTTTGTTTTTTTAATGTATCTCGAGAAGTGAGGGAGATGCAATATCCTTGTATATTTCCTTTTTTGTAGCAAATAAAATTGTCTACAAAACACAATAATTGTAAAAATGCTCTATCTTGCTTAGTTTTTGAGATATTTTCAAAAATGTAAAAAAAGGTCGGAATTTATTTTTTGTTTTTTTATTGTATCTCGAAAAGTAATAGAAATACAATATCTTTGTATATAACATTTTTTGTAGAAAATAAAATTGTCTTAAAACACAATATTTTTAAAATCGCTCTATCTGGCTTAGTTTTTGAGATATTTTTTAAAAAGTAAAGTAAGTTGGGAATTTGTTTTTTGTTTTTTTATTATATCTCGAAAAGTAATAGAAATACAATATCTTTGTATATAACCTTTTTTGTAGGAAAAAAAAATTTCTACAAAACACAATATTTTTTTAATCGCTCTATCTAGCTTAGATTTGAGATATTTTTAAAAAAGTAAAATAAGGTTGGAGTTTGTTTTTTATTTTTTAAATATATTTTGAAAAGTAAGGGAGATGTAATATCTTTGTATATTACCTTTTTTGTAGGAAATAAAATTGTCTAAAAACATAATATATGTAAAACAGATCTATCTTGCTTAGTTTTTGAGATATTTTTAAAAATGTAAAAAAAGGTTGTAATTTGTTTTTTGTTTTTTTAATGTATCTCGAAAAGTAGTAGAAATACAATATCTTTACATATAACCTTTTTTGTAGGACAAAAAATTTTCTACAAAACACACTATTTTTAAAATCGCTCTATTTGGCTTAGCTGTTAAGATATTTTTAACAAAAGTAAAATAAGGTGAAAATTTGTTTTTAGTTTTTTTAATATATCATGAAAAGTAATAGAGATAAAATATCTTTGTATAAAATATTTTTTGTAGGAAATAAGATTTTCTACAATACACAATATTTTCATAATCGCGCTATCTAGCTTAGTTTTTGAGATATTTTTATAAAAGTAAAATAAGGTGGGAATTTGTTTTTTATTTTTTTAATATATCTCGTAAAGTATAAGAGATACAAGATCTTTGTATATAACCTTTTTTGTGGAAAATAAAATTGTCTACAAAACATAATATTTGTAAAATCGATCTATCTTGCTTAGTTTTTGAGATATTTTTAAAAAAGTAATATAAGGTGGGAATTTGTTTTTTGTTTTTTTATCATATCTCGAAAAGTAATATAGATACAATATCATTGTTTAAAATTTTTTTCAGGAAATAAAATTTTCTACAAAACACAATATTTTTAAAATCGCTCTATCTTGCTTAGATTTAGAGATATTTTTTAAAAAGTAAAAACAGGTGGGAATTTGTTTTTTATTTTTTTAATATATTTTGAAAAGTAAGGGAGATGCAATATCTCTTTAAATTACCTTTTTTGTAGCAAATATTATTTTCTACGAAACACACTATTTTTAAAATCGCTCTATTTGGCTAAGTTTTTGAGATATTTTTAAAAACGTAAAATAAGGGGGGAATTTGTTTTTTTTTTTTTTTATTATATCACGAAAAGTATGAGAGATTAAATATCTTTGTATATAACCTTTTTTGTAGGAAATAAAATTGTCTACAAAAAACAATATTTGTAAAATCGCTCTATCTAGCTTAGTTTTTGAGATATTTTTAAAAAAGTAAAATAAGGTGGGAATTTTTTTTTATTTTTTTAATATATCTCCAAAAGTAATGGAAATACAATATCTTTGTTTCAAATCTTTTTTGTAGGAAATAAAATTGTCTAAAAACACAATATTTGTAAAATCGCTCTATCTTGCCTAGTTTCGAGATATTTTGTAAAAAGTTAAAAAAGGTAAGAATTAGTTTTTTTATTTTTTTATTATATTTTGAAAAGTAAGGGAGATGCAATATCTTTGTATATTACAATTTTTGTAGCAAATGAAATTTTCTGCAAAACACAATATTTGTAAGATCGCTTTATCTTGCTTAGTTTTTGAGATATTTTTAAAAAAGTAAAGTAAGTTGGGAATTTGTTTTTTGTTTTTTATTATATCTCGAAAAGTAATAGAAATACAATATTTTTGTATATAACCTTTTTTCGTAGGAAATAAAATTGTCTACAAAACACAATATTTGTAAAATCGCTCTATCTTTGTTAGTTTTTCAAAAATTTTAAAAAGTGTAATAAAAGGTCGGAATATTTTTTTTGTTTTTTTATTATATCTCGAAAAGTAATAGAAATACAATATCTTCGTATATTACCTTTTTCGTAGGAAATAAAATTGTTTACAAAACACTATTTTTAAAATCGCTCTAACAAGCTTAGTTTTTGAGATATTTTTAAAAAGTAAAATAAGGTGAGAATTTGTTTTTTATTTTTTTTATATCTCGAAAAGAAAGGGAGATACAATATCTTTGTATATAACCTTTTTGTAGGAAATAAAATTGTCTACAAAACACAATATTTGTAAAATCGCTCTATCTTGGTTAGTTTTTTGAAAAATTTTAAAAAGTGTAATAAAAGGTCGGAATATTTTTTTTGTTTTTTTATTATATCTCGAAAAGTAATAGAAATACAATATTTTTGTATTTAACCTTTTCCGTAGGAAATAAAATTGTCTACAAAACACAATATTTGTAAAATCGCTCTATCTTGCTTAGTTCTTGAGATAATTTAAAAAATGTAAAAAAAGGTGGTAATTTGTTTTTTGTCTTTTTAATATATCTCGAAAAGTAATAGAAATACAATATCTTTGTATATAACCTTTTTTTGTAGGAACTCAATTTGTCTAAAAACATAATATTTGTAAAATCGCTATATCTTGCTTAGTTTTTGAGATATTTTAAAAAATTTAGAAAATGGTGGAAATTTTATTTTTTATTTTTTTAATATATCTGGGAAAGTAAAAGAAATACAAAATCTTTGTATATTACCTTTTTTGTAGGAAATAAAATTGTATACAAATTACAATATTTTCAAAATCGCTCTATCCAGCT
The DNA here is from genome assembly GCF_049000335.1 of Polistes dominula. NCBI lineage: Eukaryota > Metazoa > Arthropoda > Insecta > Hymenoptera > Vespidae > Polistes > Polistes dominula. Next base: position 52,543 of record NW_028300861.1, read on the forward strand.
TAGTTTTTGAGATATTTTTAAAAAAGTAAAAAAAGGTGGAAATTTTTTGTTGTTGTTTTAATATACCTCGAAAAGTAATAAAAATACAATATCTTTTTATATAACCTTTTTTGTAGGAAATAAAATTGTCTACAAAACACAATATTTGTAAAATCGCTCTATCTTGCTTAGATTTTGAGATATTTTTTAAAAAGTAAAAAAAGGTGGAAATTTGTTTTTTGTTTTTTTAATATATTTTGAAAAGTAAGGTAGATGCAATATCTTTGTATATTACCTTTTCTGTAGCAAATAATATTTTCTACAAAACACAAAATTTGTAAAATCGCTCTATCTGGCTTAGTTTTTGAGATATGTTTAAAAAGTAAAATAAGGTTGGAATTTGTTTTTTATTTTTATAATATATTTTGAAAAGTAAGGGAGATGCAATATGCGTGTATATTTCCGTTTTGGTAGCAAATAAAATTGTCTACAAACTACAATATTTTTAAAATCGCTCTATCTTGCTTAAATCTTGAGATATTTTATAAAAAGTAAAAAAAAAGGTAGGAATTTGTTTTTTGTTTTTTTATTATATCTCGAAAAGTAATAGAAATACAATAACTATGTATATAACCTTTTTCGTAGGAAATAAAATTGTTTACAAAACACTATTTTTAAAATCACTCTAACAAGCTTAGTTTTTTAGATATTTTTAAAAAAGTAAAATACGGTGAGAATGTGTTTATTATTTTTTTATTATATCTCGAAAAGAAAGGGTGATACAATATCTTTGTATATAACCTTTTTTGTAGGAAATAAAATTGTCTACAAAACACAATTTTTGTAAATTCGCTCTATCCAGCTCAGATTTTGAGATATTTTTATAAATGTAAAAAAAGATGGTAATTTGTTTTTTGTTTTTTTATTATATCTCGAAAAGTAATAGAAATACAATATCTTTGTATATAACCTTTTCTGTAGGAAATAAAATTGTCTAAAAAACATACTATTTGTTAAATCGCTCTATCTTGGATAGTTTTTGAAAATTTTAAAAAAATGTAATAAAAGGTCAGAATTTGTGTTTTTAATATATCTCGAAAAAGAAAGGGAGATAAAATATCTTTGTATATAACCTTTTTTGTAGGAAAGAAAATTGTCTACAAAACACAATATTTGTAAAATCGCTATATCTTGCTTAGTTTTTGAGATATTTTTATAAATGTAAAAAAAGGTGGGAATTTGTTTTTTGTTTTTTTATTATATCTCGAAAAGTAATAAAAATACAATATCTTTGTATATAACCTTTTTCGTAGGAAATAAAATTGTTTACAAAACACTATTTTTAAATCGCTCTAACAAGCTTAGTTTTTGAGATATTTTTAAAAAAGTAAAATAAGGTGAGAATTTATTTTTTATTTTTTTTTATATCTCGAAAAGAAAGGGAGATACAATATCTTTGTATATAACCTTTTCTGTAGGATATAAAATTGTCTACAAAACATACTATTTGTTAAATCGCTCTATCTTGGTTAGTTTTTGAAAATTTTTTAAAAAATGTAATAAAAGGTCGGAATTTGTGTTTTTAATATATCTCGAAAAGAAAGGGAGATAAAATATCTTTGTATTTAACCTTTTTCGTAGAAAATAAAATTGTCTACAAAACACAATATTTGTAAAATCGCTCTATGCAGCTTAGTTTTTGAGATATTTTTAAAAAAGTAAAATAAGGTGAGAATTTGTTTTTTGTTTTTTTATTATATCTCGAAAAGTAATAGAAATACAATAACTATGTATATAACCTTTTTCGTAGGAAATAAAATTGTTTACAAAACACTATTTTTTAAAATCACTCTAACAAGCTTAGTTTTTTAGATATTTTTAAAAAAGTAAAATACGGTGAGAATGTGTTTATTATTTTTTTATTATATCTCGAAAAGAAAGGGTGATACAATATCTTTGTATATAACCTTTTTTGTAGGAAATAAAATTGTCTACAAAACACAATTTTTTGTAAATTCGCTCTATCCAGCTCAGATTTTGAGATATTTTTATAAATGTAAAAAAAGATGGTAATTTGTTTTTTGTTTTTTTATTATATCTCGAAAAGTAATAGAAATACAATATCTTTGTATATAACCTTTTCTGTAGGAAATAAAATTGTCTAAAAAACATACTATTTGTTAAATCGCTCTATCTTGGATAGTTTTTGAAAATTTTAAAAAAATGTAATAAAAGGTCAGAATTTTGTGTTTTTAATATATCTCGAAAAGAAAGGGAGATAAAATATCTTTGTATATAACCTTTTTTGTAGGAAAGAAAATTGTCTACAAAACACAATATTTGTAAAATCGCTATATCTTGCTTAGTTTTTGAGATATTTTTATAAATGTAAAAAAAGGTGGGAATTTGTTTTTTGTTTTTTTATTATATCTCGAAAAGTAATAAAAATACAATATCTTTGTATATAACCTTTTTCGTAGGAAATAAAATTGTTTACAAAACACTATTTTTAAATCGCTCTAACAAGCTTAGTTTTTGAGATATTTTTAAAAAAGTAAAATAAGGTGAGAATTTATTTTTTATTTTTTTTTATATCTCGAAAAGAAAGGGAGATACAATATCTTTGTATATAACCTTTTCTGTAGGATATAAAATTGTCTACAAAACATACTATTTGTTAAATCGCTCTATCTTGGTTAGTTTTTGAAAATTTTTAAAAAATGTAATAAAAGGTCGGAATTTGTGTTTTTAATATATCTCGAAAAGAAAGGGAGATAAAATATCTTTGTATTTAACCTTTTTCGTAGAAAATAAAATTGTCTACAAAACACAATATTTGTAAAATCGCTCTATGCAGCTTAGTTTTTGAGATATTTTTAAAAAAGTAAAATAAGGTGAGAATTTGTTTTTTATTTTTTTAATATATCTCGAAATAAGGGGAGATACAATATCTTTGTATATGACCTTTTTTGTGAGAAATAAAATTGTCTAAGAAACACAATATTTGTAAAATCGCTCTATCTTGCTTAGTGTTTTACATATTTTAAAAAATGTAAAAAAAGGTGGGAATTTTTTTTTTTTTTTTGAAATATCTTAAAAAGTAATAGAAATACCATACCTTTGTATATCACCTTTTTTGTAGGAAATAAAATTGTCTACAAAACACAATTTTTGTAAATTCGCTCTATCCAGCTCAGATTTTGAGATATTTTTATAAATGTAAAAAAAAGGTGGGAATTTGTTTTTTGTTTTTTTATTATATCTCGAAAAGTAATAGAAATACAATATCTTTGTATATAATCTTATTCGTAGGAAATACAATTGTCTACAAAACACAATATTTGTAAAATCGCTCTATCTTGGTTAGTTTTTCAAAAATTTTAAAAAGTGTAATAAAAGGTCGGAATATTTTTTTTGTTTTTTTATTATATCTCGAAAAGTAATAAAAATACAATATCTTTGTATATAAAATTTTTTGTAAGAAATAAAACTGTCTACAAAACACAATATTTGTAAAATCGCTCTATCTTAGTTAGTTTTTCAAAAATTTTTAAAAATGTAATGAAAGGTCGAAATTTGTTTTTTTTTTTTATTTTATTATATCTCGAAAAGTAATAAAAATACATTATCTTTGTATATAACCTTTTTTGTAGGAAATACAATTGTCTACAAAACACAATATTTTTAAAATCGCTCTATCTTGGTTAGTTTTTCAAAAATTTTAAAAAGTGTAATAAAAGGTCGGAATATTTTTTTAGTTTTTTTATTATATCTCGAAAAGTAATAAAAATACAATATCTTTGTATATAACATTTTTCGTAGGAAATAAAATTGTTTACAAAGCACTATTTTAAAAATCACTCTAACAAGCTTAGTTTTTTAGATATTTTTAAAAAAGTAAAATACGGTGAGAATGTGTTTATTATTTTTTTATTATATCTCGAAAAGAAAGGGAGATACAATATCTTTGTATATAACCTTTTTTGTAGGAAATAAAATTGTTTACAAAACACATATTTTTAAAATCGCTCTAACAAGCTTAGTTTTTGAGATATTTTTAAAAAAGTAAAATAAGGTGAGAATTTGTTTTTTTTTTTTTTTATATCTCGAAAAGAAAGGGAGATACAATATCTTTGTATATAACCTTTTCTGTAGGAAATAAAATTGTCTACAAAACCTACTATTTGCTAAATCGCTCTATCTTGGTTAGTTTTTGAAAATTTTTAAAAAGTGTAATAAAAGGTCGGAATATTTTTTTTTGTTTTTTTTATTATATCTCGAAAAGTAATAAAAATACAATATCTTTGTATATAACCTTTTTTGTAGGAAATAAAATTGTCTACAAAACACAATTTTTGTAAATTCGCTCTATCCAGCTCAGATTTTGAGATATTTTTATAAATGTAAAAAAAGGTGGGAATTTGTTTTTTGTTTTTTTATTATATCTCGAAAAGTAATAGAAATACAATATCTTTGTATATAACCTTTTTTCGTAGGAAATAAAATTGTTTACAAAGCACTATTTTTAAAATCGCTCTAACAAGCTTAGTTTTTGAGATATTTTTAAAAAAGTAAAATAAGGTGAGAATTTGTTTTTTTTTTTTTTTTTATATCTCGAAAAGAAAGGGAGATACAATATCTTTGTATATAACCTTTTCTGTAGGAAATAAAATTGTCTACAAAACCTACTATTTGCTAAATCGCTCTATCTTGGTTAGTTTTTGAAAATTTTTAAAAAGTGTAATAAAAGGTCGGAATATTTTTTTTTGTTTTTTTATTATATCTCGAAAAGTAATAAAAATACAATATCTTTGTATATAACCTTTTTTGTAGGAAATAAAATTGTCTACAAAACAAAATGTTTGTAAAATCGCTCTATCTAGCTTAGTTTTTGTGATATTTTTAAAAAAGTAAAGAAATGTGGGAATTTGTTTTTAATTTCTATAATATATATCTTAAAAAAGGGTGATATTATATCTTTGTATATACCCTTTTTTGAAGGAAATAAAATTGTATACAAAACACAATATTTTTAAAATCGCTCTATCCAGCTTAGTTTTTGAGATATTTTTAAAAAAGTAAAATAAGGTTGGAATTTGTTTTTTATTTTTATAATATATTTTGAAAAGTAAGGGAGATGCAATATCCGTGTATATTTCCGTTTTTGTAGCAAATAAAATTGTCTACAAACTACAATATATGTAAAATCGCTCTATCTTGCTTAAATCTTGAGATATTTTTTTAAAAAGTAAAATAAGGTGGGAATTTGTTTTTTATTTTTTTAATATATCTCGAAAACTGTAAGAGATACAATATCTTTGTATATAATCTTTTTTGTAGGAAATAAAATTGTCTACAAAACACAATATTTGTAAAATCGCTCTATCTTGCTTAGATATTGAGATATTTTTTAAAAAGTAAAAAAAGGTGGAAATTTGTTTTTTATTTTTTTAATATATTTTGAAAAGTAAGGGAGATGCAATATCCGTGTATATTTCCGTTTTTGTAGGAAATAAAATTGTCTACAAAACATAATATTTGTAAAATCGCTTTATCTTGCTTAATTTTTGAGATATTTTAAAAAATGTTATAAAAGGTGGTATTTTGTTTTTTGTTTTTTTAATATATCTCGAAAAGTAATAGAAATACAGTATCTTTGTATATAACCTTTTTTGTTGGAAATAAAATTGTCTACAAAACACAATATTTGTAAAATCGCTCTATCCAGCTTAGTTTTTGAGATATTTTTAAAAAAGTAAAAAAATGTGGGAATTTGTTTTTGATTTTTTTAATATATCTCGATAAAAAATGGAGATACAATATCTTTGTAGATAACCTTTTTTGTAGGAAATAAAATTGTCTACAAAACACAATGTTTGTAAAATCGCTCTATCCAGCTTAGTTTTTGAGATATTTTTAAAAAAGTAAAAAAATGTGGGAATTTGTTTTTTATTTTTTTAATATATCTCGATAAAAAAGGGAGATACAATATCTTTGTATATAACCTTTTTTGTAGGAAATAAAAGTGTATACAAAACGTACTATTTTTAAAATCGCTCTATCTTGGTTAGTTTTTGAAAAATCTTAAAAAATGTAATAAAAGGTAGGAATTTGTTTTTTGTTTTTTTATTATATCTCGAAAAGTAATAGAAATTAAATAACTATGTATATAACCTTTTTCGTAGGAAATAAAATTGTTTACAAAACACTATTTTAAAAATCACTCTAACAAGTTTAGTTTTTTAGATATTTTTAAAAAAGTAAAATACGGTGAGAATGTGTTTATAATTTTTTTATTATATCTCGAAAAAAAAGGGAGATACAATATCTTTGTATATAACCTTTTTTGTAGGAAATAAAATTGTCTACAAAACACAATATTTGTAAAATCGCTCTATCTTGCTTAGATATTGAGATATTTTTTAAAAAGTAAAAAAAGGTGGAAATTTGTTTTTAATTTTTTTAATATATTTTGAAAAGTAAGGGAGATACAATATCTTTGTATATAACCTTTTTTGTAGGAAATAAAATTGTCTACAAAACACAATTTTTGTAAATTCGCTCTATCCAGCTCAGATTTTGAGATATTTTTATAAATGTAAAAAAAGGGGGAATTTGTTTTTTGTTTTTTTTTTTATATCTCGAAAAGTAATAGAAATACAATATCTATGTATATAACCTTTATCGTAGGAAATAAAATTGTTTACAAAACACTATTTTTAAAATCGCTCTAACAAGCTTAGTTTTTGAGATATTTTTAAAAAAGTAAAATAAGGTGAGAATTTGTTTTTTATTTTTTTAATATATCTCGAAATAAGGGGAGATACAATATCTTCGTATATGACCTTTTTTGTGAGAAATAAAATTGTTTAAGAAACACAATATTTGTAAAATCGCTCTATCTTGCTTAGTGTTTTACATATTTTAAAAAATGTAAAAAAAGGTGGGAATTTTTTTTTTGTTTTTTTAAAATATCTTGAAAAGTAATAGAAATACCATACCTTTGTATATAACCTTTTTTGTAGGAAATAAAATTGTCTACAAAACACAATATTTGTAAAATCGCTCTATCCAGCTTAGTTTTTGAGATATTTTTAAAAAAGTAAAATAATGTGGGAATTTGTTTTTTATTTTTTTAATATATCTCGATAAAAAATGGAGATACAATATCTTTGTATATAACCTTTTTTGTAGGATATAAAATTGTCTACAAAACACAATGTTTGTAAAATCGCTCTATCCAGCTTAGTTTTTGAGATATTTTTAAAAAAGTAAAAAAATGTGGGAATTTGTTTTTTATTTTTTTAATATATCTCGATATAAAAGGGAGATACAATATCTTTGTATATAACCTTTTTTGTAGGAAATAAAAGTGTATACAAAACGTACTATTTTTAAAATCGCTCCATCTTGGTTAGTTTTTGAAAATTTTTAAAAAATGTAATAAAAGGTCAGAATTTGTGTTTTTAATATATCTCGAAAAGAAAGGGAGATAAAATATCTTTGTATTTAAAATTTTTCGTAGGAAATAAAATTGTCTACAAAACACAATATTTGTAAAATCGCTCTATCCAGCTTAGTTTTTGAGATATTTTTTAAAAAGTAAAATAAGGTGGGAATTTGTTTTTTATTTTTTTAATATATCTCGAAAACTGTAGGAGATACAATATCTTTGTATATAATCTTTTTTGTAGGAAAGAAAATTGTCTACAAAACACAATATTTGTAAAATCGCTCTTTCTTGCTTAGATATTGAGATATTTTTTAAAAAAGTAAAAAAAGGTGGAAATTTGTTTTTTATTTTTTTAATATATTTTGAAAAGTAAGGGAGATACAATATCTTTGTATATAACCTTTTTCGTAGGAAATAAAATTGTTTACAAAACACTATTTTAAAAATCACTCTAACATGCTTAGTTTTTAAGATATTTTTAAAAAAGTAAAATACGGTGAGAATGTGTTTATTATTTTTTTATTATATCTCGAAAAGAAAGGGAGATACAATATCTTTGTATATAACCTTTTTTGTAGGAAATAAAATTGTCTACAAAACACAATTTTTGTAAATTCGCTCTATCCAGCTCAGATTTTGAGATATTTTTATAAATGTAAAAAAAGGTGGGAATTTGTTTTTTGTTTTTTTATTATATCTCGAAAAGTAATAGAAATACAATATCTTTGTATATAACCTTTTTCGTATGAAATAAAATCGTTTACAAAACACTATTTTTAAAATCGCTCTAACAAGCTTAGTTTTTGAGATATTTTTAAAAAAGTAAAATAAGGTGAGAATTAGTTTTTTATCTTTTTTTATATCTCGAAAAGAAAGGGAGATACAATATCTTTGTATATAACCTTTTCTGTAGGAAATAAAATTGTCTACAAAACCTACTATTTGTTAAATCGCTCTATCTTGGTTAGTTTTTGAAAATTTTTAAAAAATGTAATAAAAGGTCGGAATTTGTGTTTTTAATATATCTCGAAAAGAAAGGGAGATAAAATATCTTTGTATTTAACATTTTTTGTAGGAAATAAAATTGTCTAAAAAACGTACTATTTTTAAAATCGCTCTATCTTGGTTAGTTTTTGAAAAATCTTAAAAAATGTAATAAAAGGTCGGAATTTGTTTTTTTAATATATCTGGAAAAGTAATAGAAATAAAATATCTTTGTATATAACCTTTTTTGTAGAAAATAAAATTGTCTAAAAACATAATAATTGTTAAATCGATCTATCTTGCTTAGTTTTTAAAATATTTTTAAAAATGTAAAAAAAGGTTGGAATTTGTTTTCTGTTTTTTTATTGTATCTCGAGAAGTAATAGAAATACAATATCTTTGTATATAACCTTTTTTGTAGGAAAAAAAATTTTCTACAAAACACAATATTTTTAAAATCGCTCTATCTGGCTTAGTTTTTGAGATATTTCTAAAAAAGTAAAATAAGGTGGGAATTTGTTTTTTGTTTTTTTTATCATATCTCGAAAAGAATTGCAGATACAATATCATTGTTTAAAATCTTTTTTATAGGAAATAAAATTTTCTACAAAACACAATATTTTTAAAATCGCTCTATCTTGCTTAAATCTTAAGATATTTTTTACAAAGTAAAAAAAGTTGGGAATTTGTTTTTTATTTTTTAAATATATCTCCAAAAGTAATAGAAATACAATATATTTGTATATAACCTTTTTTTGTAGGAAATAAAATTGTCTAAAACACAATATTTGTAAAATCGCTCTATTTTGCTTAGATTTTGAGATATTTTTTGAAAAGTAAAAAAAAGTAGGAATTTGTTTTTTGTTTTTTTTATTATATCTCGAAAAGTAATAGAAATACAATATCTTTGTATATAACCTTTTTTGTAGGAAAAAAAATTTTCTACAAAACACATTATTTTTCAAATCGCTTTATCTGGCTTAGTTTTAGAGATATATTTAAAAAAGTAAAATAAGGTGGGAATTTGTTTTTTATTTTCTTAATATATATCGTAAAGTATGGGAGATACAAGATCTTTGTATATAACCTTTTTTGTAGAAAATAAAATTGTCAACAAAACATAATATTTTTAAAATCGCTCTATCTGGCTTAGTTTTTAAGATATTTTTAAAAAAAGTAAAATAAGGTGGGAATTTGTTTTTTGTTTTTTTATTATATCTCGAAAAGTAATAGAAATACAATATTATTGTATATAACCTTTTTTGTAGGAAAAAAAAATTTCTACAAAACACAATATTTGCAAAATCGCTCTTTCTTGCTTAAATTTTGAGATATTATTTGAAAAGTAAAAAAAGCTAGGAATTTTTTTTTATTTTTTTAATATATTTTAAAAAGTAAGGGAGATGCAATATCTTTGTATATAACCTTTTTTGTAGAAAATGAAATTGTCTACAAAACATTATATTTGTAAAATCGCTCTATCTTGCTTAGTTTTAAAGAATATTTTTAAATATGTAAAAAAAGGTAGGAATTTTTTTTTTTGTTTTTTTAATGTATCTCGAGAAGTGAGGGAGATGCAATATCCTTGTATATTTCCTTTTTTGTAGCAAATAAAATTGTCTACAAAACACAATAATTGTAAAAATGCTCTATCTTGCTTAGTTTTTGAGATATTTTCAAAAATGTAAAAAAAGGTCGGAATTTATTTTTTGTTTTTTTATTGTATCTCGAAAAGTAATAGAAATACAATATCTTTGTATATAACATTTTTTGTAGAAAATAAAATTGTCTTAAAACACAATATTTTTAAAATCGCTCTATCTGGCTTAGTTTTTGAGATATTTTTTAAAAAGTAAAGTAAGTTGGGAATTTGTTTTTTGTTTTTTTATTATATCTCGAAAAGTAATAGAAATACAATATCTTTACATATAACCTTTTTTGTAGGACAAAAAATTTTCTACAAAACACACTATTTTTAAAATCGCTCTATTTGGCTTAGCTGTTAAGATATTTTTAACAAAGTAAAATAAGGTGAAAATTTGTTTTTAGTTTTTTTTAATATATCATGAAAAGTAATAGAGATAAAATATCTTTGTATAAAATATTTTTTGTAGGAAATAAGATTTTCTACAATACACAATATTTTCATAATCGCGCTATCTAGCTTAGTTTTTGAGATATTTTTATAAAAGTAAAATAAGGTGGTAATTTGTTTTTTATTTTTTTAATATATCTCGTAAAGTATAAGAGATACAAGATCTTTGTATATAACCTTTTTTGTAGAAAATAAAATTGTCTACAAAACATAATATTTGTAAAATCGATCTATCTTGCTTAGTTTTTGAGATATTTTTAAAAAAGTAATATAAGGTGGGAATTTGTTTTTTGTTTTTTTATCATATCTCGAAAAGTAATATAGATACAATATCATTGTTTAAAATTTTTTTCAGGAAATAAAATTTTCTACAAAACACAATATTTTTAAAATCGCTCTATCTTGCTTAGATTTAGAGATATTTTTTAAAAAGTAAAAACAGGTGGGAATTTGTTTTTTATTTTTTTAATATATTTTGAAAAGTAAGGGAGATGCAATATCTCTTTAAATTACCTTTTTTGTAGCAAATATTATTTTCTACGAAACACACTATTTTTAAAATCGCTCTATTTGGCTAAGTTTTTGAGATATTTTTAAAAACGTAAAATAAGGGGGGAATTTGTTTTTTTTTTTTTTTTATTATATCACGAAAAGTATGAGAGATTAAATATCTTTGTATATAACCTTTTTTGTAGGAAATAAAATTGTCTACAAAAAACAATATTTGTAAAATCGCTCTATCTAGCTTAGTTTTTGAGATATTTTTAAAAAAGTAAAATAAGGTGGGAATTTTTTTTTATTTTTTTAATATATCTCCAAAAGTAATGGAAATACAATATCTTTGTTTCAAATCTTTTTTGTAGGAAATAAAATTGTCTAAAAACACAATATTTGTAAAATCGCTCTATCTTGCCTAGTTTCGAGATATTTTGTAAAAAGTTAAAAAAGGTAAGAATTAGTTTTTTTATTTTTTTATTATATTTTGAAAAGTAAGGGAGATGCAATATCTTTGTATATTACAATTTTTGTAGCAAATGAAATTTTCTGCAAAACACAATATTTGTAAGATCGCTTTATCTTGCTTAGTTTTTGAGATATTTGAAAAAAAGTAAAATAAGGTTGGAATTTGTTTTTTATTTTTTTAATATATCTCGAAAAAAATGGGAGATACAATATCATTGTATATAACCTTTTTTGTAGGAAATAAAATTATCTACAAAACATAATATTTGTAATATCGATCTATCTTTCTTAGTTTTTTGAGATATTTTAAAAAAAGTAAAATAACGTGGAAATTTGTTTTTTGTTTTTTTAATGTATCTCGAAAAGTAATAGAAATACAATATATTTTTATATAACATTTTTTGTAGGAAATAAAATTGTCTACAAAACATAATATTTGTAAAATCGGTCTAACTCAGTTAGTTTTTTGAGATGTTTTTAAAAGTGTAAAAAATGGTTAGAATTTTTTGTTTGTTTTTTTAATATATCTCGAAAAGTAATAGAGATACAATATCTTTGCATTGAATCTTTTTTGTAGGAAGAAAAATTTTCTACAAAACACAATATTTTTAAAATCGCTCTATTTGGCTTAGTTTTTGAGATATTTGAAAAAAAGTAAAATAAGGTTGGAATTTGTTTTTTATTTTTTAAATATATCTCGAAAAAAATGGGAGATACAATATCATTGTATATAACCTTTTTTGTAGGAAATAAAATTATCTACAAAACATAATATTTGTAATATCGATCTATCTTTCTTGGTTTTTGAGATATTTTTAAAAAAGTAAAATAACGTGGTAATTTGTTTTTTGTTTTTTTAATATATCTCGAAAAGTAATAGGAGATACAATATATTTGCATTGAATCTTTTTTGTAGGAAAAAAAAATTTTCTACAAAACACAATATTTTAAAAATCGCTCTATCTGGCTTAGTTTTTGAGATATTTTTAAAAAAGCAAAATAAGGTGGGAATTTGTTTTTAATTTTTTTTCATATATTTTGTAAAGTAAGGAAGATGCAAAATAGGGTTGGAATTTGTTTTTTATTTGTTTACTATATCTCGAAAAGTATGGGAGATAAAATATCTTTGTATATAACCTTTTTTTAGGGACAAGAAATTTTCTACAAAAAACAATATTTTTAAAATCGCTCTATTAGGCCTAGTTTTTGAGATATTTTTAAAATAGTAAAATAAGGTTGGAATTTGTTTTTTATTTTTTTAATATATCTCGAAAAGAATGGGAGATACAATATCATTGTATATAACCTTTTTTTGTAGGAAATAAAATTATCTACAAAACATAATATTTGTAATATCGATCTATCTTTCTTAGTTTTTTGAGATATTTTTAAGAAAGTAAAATAACGTGGAAATTTGTTTTTGTTTTTTTAATGTATCTCGAAAAGTAATAGAAATACAATATCTTTGTATATAACATTTTTTGTAGGAAAGAAAATTGTCTACAAAACACAATATTTGTAAAATCGCTCTTTCTTGCTTAGATATTGAGATATTTTTTAAAAAGTAAAAAAACGTGGAAATTTGTTTTTTATTTTTTTAATATATTTTGAAAAGTAAGGGAGATACAATATCTTTGTATATAACCTTTTTCGTAGGAAATAAAATTGTTTACAAAACACTATTTTAAAAATCACACTAACATGCTTAGTTTTTAAGATATTTTTAAAAAAGTAAAATACGGTGAGAATGTGTTTATTATTTTTTTATTATATCTCGAAAAGAAAGGGAGATACAATATCTTTGTATATAACCTTTTTTGTAGGAAATAAAATTGTCTACAAAACACAATTTTTGTAAATTCGCTCTATCCAGCTCAGATTTTGAGATATTTTTTATAAATGTAAAAAAAGGTGGGAATTTGTTTTTTGTTTTTTTTTTATTATATCTCGAAAAGTAATAGAAATACAATATCTTTGTATATAACCTTTTTCGTATGAAATAAAATCGTTTACAAAACACTATTTTTAAATTCGCTCTAACAAGCTTAGTTTTTGAGATATTTTTAAAAAAGTAAAATAAGGTGAGAATTAGTTTTTTATCTTTTTTTATATCTCGAAAAGAAAGGGAGATACAATATCTTTGTATATAACCTTTTCTGTAGGAAATAAAATTGTCTACAAAACCTACTATTTGTTAAATCGCTCTATCTTGGTTAGTTTTTGAAAATTTTTAAAAAATGTAATAAAAGGTCGGAATTTGTGTTTTTAATATATCTCGAAAAGAAAGGGAGATAAAATATCTTTGTATTTAACATTTTTTGTAGGAAATAAAATTGTCTAAAAAACGTACTATTTTTAAAATCGCTCTATCTTGGTTAGTTTTTGAAAAATCTTAAAAAATGTAATAAAAGGTCGGAATTTGTTTTTTTAATATATCTGGAAAAGTAATAGAAATAAAATATCTTTGTATATAACCTTTTTTGTAAAAAATAAAATTGTCTACAAAAAACAATATTTGTAAAATCGATCTATCTTGCTTAGTTTTTGAGATATTTTCAAAAATGTAAAAAAATGTAGGAATTTGTTTTTTGTTTTTTTTTTAATGTATCTCGACAAGTAATAGAAATACAATATCTTTGTATATAACCTTTTTTGTGGGACAAAAAATTTTCTACAAAACACAATATTTGTAAAATCGCTCTACCTTGCTTAGTTTTTGAGATATTTTCAAAAATGTAAAAAAAGGTAGGAATTTGTTTTTTATTTTTTTAATATATTTTGAAAAGTAAGGGAGATGCAATATCCTTGTATATTTCCTTTTTTGTAGCAAATAAAATTGTCTACTAAACACAATATTTGTAAAATCGCTCTATTCGGCTTAGTTTTTAAGATATTTTTTAAAAAAGTAAAATAAGGTGGAAATTTGTTTTTTGTTTTTTTAATATATCATGAAAAGTAATAGAGATAAAATATCTTTGTATAAAATCTTTTTTGTATGAAATAAAATTTTCTACAAAACACCATATTTTTAAAATCGCTCTATCTTGCTTAGTTTTTGAGATATTTTCAAAAATGTAAAAAAAGGTAGGAATTTGTTTTTTTAATTTATTTCGGCAAGTAATAGAAATACAATATCTTTGTATATAACCTTTTTTGTGGGACAAAAAATTTTCTACAAAACACACTATTTTTAAAATCGCTCTATCTTGCTTAGTTTTTGTGATATTTTCAAAAATGTAAAAAAAGGTAGGAATTTGTTTTTTATTTTTTTAATATATTTTATAAAGTAATGGAGATGCAATATCTTTGTATATTACCTTTTTTGTAGGAAATAAAATTGTCTAAAAACATATTATTTGTAAAATCGATCTATCTTGCTTAGTTTTTGAGATATTTTCAAAAATGTAAAAAAAGGTAGGAATTTGTTTTTTGTTTTTTTTTTAATGTATCTCGACAAGTAATAGAAATACAATATCTTTGTATATAACCTTTTTTGTGGGACAAAAAATTTTCTACAAAACACACTATTTTTAAAATCGCTCTATGTAGCTTAGTTTTTGAGATATAATAAAAATGTAAAAAAAGGTAGGAATTTTTTTTTTGTTTTTTAATGTATCTCGAAAAGTAAGGGAGATGCAATATCTTTGTATATTACCTTTTTTGTAAGAAATAAAATTGTCTACAAAAAACAATATTTGTAAAATCGCTCTATCTTGCTTAAATTTTGAGATATTTTTAAAAACGTAAAATAAGTAGGGAATTTTTTTTTTATTTTTTTAATATATTTTGAAAAGTAAGGGAGATGCAATATCCTTGTATATTTCCTTTTTTGTAGCAAATAAAATTGTCTACAAAACACAATATTTGTAAAATCGCTCTATCTTGCTTAGATTTTTAGATATTTTTAAAAAAGTAAAATAATGTGGGAATTTGTTTTTTGTTTTTTTATCATATCTCGAAAAGTAATAGAAATACAATATCTTTGTATATAACATTTTTTGTGGGACAAAAAATTTTCTACAAAACACACTATTTTTAAAATCGCTCTATTTGGCTTAGTTTTTGAGATATTTTTAAAATATAAAATAAGGTGGGAATTTGTTTTTTATTTTTTTAATATATCTCGTAAAGTATGGGAGATACAAGATATTAGTATATAAACATTTTTGTAGAAAATAAAATTTTCTAAAAACATAATATTTGAAAAATCGATCTATCTTGCTTAGTTTTTGAGATATTTTTAAAAATATAAAATAAGGTGGGAATTTGTTTTTTTTTTTTTTTTAATTTATCTCGAGAAGTAATAGAAATACAATATCTTTGTATATAACCTTTTTTGTAGGAAAAAAAATTTCTACAAAACAATGTATTTAAAATCGCTCTATCTGGCTTAGTTTTTGAGATATTTTTAAAAAGTAAAAAAAGGTCGGAATTTTATTTTTATTTTTTTAATATATTTTGAAAAGTAATAGAAATACAATATCTTGTATAAATTTTTTTTGTAGGAAACAAAATTGTCTACAAAACATAATATTTGTAAAATCGGTCTGTCCTTCTTAGTTTTTGAGATATTTTCAAAAATGTAAAAGAAGATAGGAATTTGTTTTTTGTTTTTTTAATGTATCTCGAAAAGTAATAGAAATTCAATATCTTTGTATGTTACCTTTTTTGTAGGAAATAATATTTTCTACAAAACACAATATTTTTTAAATCGCTCTGTCTGGCTTAGTTTTTGAGATATTTTTAAAAAAGTAAAAAAAGCTAGGTATTTTTTTTTTGTTCTTTTAATGTATCTCGAAAAGTCATAGACATACAATATCTTTGTATATAACCTTTTTTGTGGGACAAAAAATTTTCTACAAAACACAATATTTTTAAAATCGCTCTATCTAGCTTAAACTTTGAGATATTTTTAAAAAAGTAAAATAAGGAGGGAATTTGTTTTTTATTTTTTTAATATATTTTGAAAAGTAAGGTAGATGCAATATCCTTGTATATTCCCTTTTTTGTAGCAAATAAAATTGTCTACAAAACACAATATTTGTAAAATCGCTCTATCGTGCTTAGTTTTTGAGATATTTTTAAAAAAGTAAAATAAGGTGGGAATTTGTTTTTTGTTTTTTTATCATATCTCGAAAAGTAATAGAAATACAATATCTTTGTATATAACCTTTTTTGTAGAAAATAAAATTGTCAACAAAACATAATATTTTTAAAATCGCTCTATCTGGCTTAGTTTTTAAGATATTTTCCAAAATGTAAAAAAAGGTAGGAATTTTTTTTTTGTTTTTTTAATGTATCTCCAAAAGTAATGGAATTACAATATATTTGTATAAAACATTTTTTGTAGGAAATAAAATTGTCTAAAAACACAATATTTGTAAAATCGATCTATCTTGCTTAAATTTTGAGATATTTTTTGAAAAGTAAAAAAAGGTAGGAATTTTTTTTTTATTTTTTTAATATATTTTAAAAAGTAATGGAAATACAATATCTTTGCATACAACCTTTTTTGTAGGAAATAAAATTGTCTAAAAACATAATAATTGTTAAATCGATCTATCTTGCTTAGTTTTTAAAATATTTTTAAAAATGTAAAAAAAGGTTGGAATTTGTTTTCTGTTTTTTTATTGTATCTCGAGAAGTAATAGAAATACAATATCTTTGTATATAACCTTTTTTGTAGGAAAAAAATTTTCTACAAAACACAATATTTTTAAAATCGCTCTATCTGGCTTAGTTTTTGAGATATTTCTAAAAAAGTAAAATAAGGTGGGAATTTGTTTTTTATTTTTTTAATATATCTCGTAAAGTATGGGAGATACAAGATATTAGTATGTAAACATTTTTGTAGAAAATAAAATTGTCTAAAAACATAATATTTGAAAAATCGATCTATCTTGCTTAGTTTTTGAGATATTTTTAAAAAATAAAATAAGGTGGGAATTTGTTTTTTGTTTTTTTATCATATCTCGAAAAGAATTGCAGATACAATATCATTGTTTAAAATCTTTTTTTATAGGAAATAAAATTTTCTACAAAACACAATATTTTTAAAATCGCTCTATCTTGCTTAAATCTTAAGATATTTTTTACAAAGTAAAAAAAGGTGGGAATTTGTTTTTTATTTTTTAAATATATCTCCAAAAGTAATAGAAATACAATATATTTGTATATAACCTTTTTTGTAGGAAATAAAATTGTCTAAAACACAATATTTGTAAAATCGCTTTATTTTGCTTAGATTTTGAGATATTTTTTGAAAAGTAAAAAAAGGTAGGAATTTGTTTTTTGTTTTTTTATTATATCTCGAAAAGTAATAGAAATACAATATCTTTGTATATAACCTTTTTTGTAGGAAAAAAAAATTTCTACAAAACAATGTATTTAAAA
Source organism: Polistes dominula (assembly GCF_049000335.1). Taxonomy (NCBI): domain Eukaryota; kingdom Metazoa; phylum Arthropoda; class Insecta; order Hymenoptera; family Vespidae; genus Polistes; species Polistes dominula. Next base: position 70,410 of record NW_028300861.1, read on the forward strand.
TCGCTCTATCTGGCTTAGTTTTTGAGATATTTTTTAAAAAGTAAAAAAAGGTCGGAATTTTATTTTTATTTTTTTAATATATTTTGAAAAGTAATAGAAATACAATATCTTGTAAAAATTTTTTTTGTAGGAAACAAAATTGTCTACAAAACATAATATTTGTAAAATCGGTCTGTCCTGCTTAGTTTTTGAGATATTTTCAAAAATGTAAAAAAAGATAGGAATTTGTTTTTTGTTTTTTTAATGTATCTCGAAAAGTAATAGAAATTCAATATCTTTGTATGTTACCTTTTTTGTAGGAAATAATATTTTCTACAAAACACAATATTTTTTAAATCGCTCTGTCTGGCTTAGTTTTTGAGATATTTTTAAAAAAGTAAAAAAAGCTAGGTATTTTTTTTTGTTTTTTTAATGTATCTCGAAAAGTCATAGACATACAATATCTTTGTATATAACCTTTTTTGTGGGACAAAAAATTTTCTACAAAACACAATATTTTTTAAATCGCTCTATCTAGCTTAAACTTTGAGATATTTTTAAAAAAGTAAAATAAGGAGGGAATTTGTTTTTTATTTTTTTAATATATTTTGAAAAGTAAGGTAGATGCAATATCCTTGTATATTCCCTTTTTTGTAGCAAATAAAATTGTCTACAAAACACAATATTTGTAAAATCGCTCTATCGTGCTTAGTTTTTGAGATATTTTTAAAAAAGTAAAATAAGGTGGGAATTTGTTTTTTGTTTTTTTATCATATCTCGAAAAGTAATAGAAATACAATATCTTTGTATATAACCTTTTTTGTAAGAAAAAAAAATTTTTACAAAACACAATATTTTTAAAATCGCTCTATCTTGCTTAAATCTTCAGATATTTTTTTGAAAAGTAAAAAAAGGTAGGAATTTGTTTTTTATTTTTTAAATATATCTCCAAAAGTAATGGAAATACAATATCTTTGTATATAACCTTTTTTGTAGGAAATAAAATTGTCTAAAAACACAATATTTGTAAAATCGCTCTATCTTGCTTAGATTTAGAGATATTTTTTAAAAAAGTAATAACAGGTGGGAATTTTTTTTTTATTTTTTTAATATTTTTTTAAAAGTAAGGGAGATGCAATATCTCTTTAAATTACCTTTTTTGTAGCAAATATTATTTTCTACAAAACACACTATTTTTAAAATCGCTCTATTTGGCTTAGTTTTTGTGATATTTTCAAAAATGTAAAAAAAGGTAGGAATTTTTGTTTTGTTTTTTTAATGTATCTCGAAAAGTAAGGAAGATGCAATAACTTTGTATATTACCTTTTTTGTAGCAATTAAAATTGTCTAAAAACATAATATTTGTAAAATCGATCTATCTTGCTTAGTTTTTGAGATATTTTTAAAAAAGTAATATAAGGTGGGAATTTGTTTTTTGTTTTTTTATCATATCTCGAAAAGTAATATAGATACAATATCATTGTTTAAAATTTTTTGGAGGAAATAAAATTTTCTACAAAACACAATATTTTTAAAATCGCTCTATCTTGCTTAAATCTTGAGATATTTTTTACAAAGTAAAAAAAGGTGGGAATTTGTTTTTTGTTTTTTTTTTAATGTATCTCGACAAGTAATAGAAATACAATATCTTTGTATATAACCATTTTTGTGGGACAAAAAATTTTCTACAAAACAAACTATTTTTAAAATCGCTCTATCTTGCTTAGTTTTTGAGATATATTCAAAAATGTAAAAAAAGGTAGGAATTTTTTTTTTTTGTTTTTTTTTAATGTATCTCCAAAAGTAATGGAAATACAATATATTTGTATAAAACATTTTTTGTAGGAAATAAAATTGTCTAAAAACACAATATTTGTAAAATCGATCTATCTTGCTTAGATTTTGAGATATTTTTTAAAAAGTAAAAAAACTTAGGAATTTGTTTTTTTATTTTTTTAATATATTTTGAAAAGTAATAGAAATACAATATCTTTGTATATAACCATTTTTGTAGGAAATAAAATTTTCTACAAAACACAATCTTTTTAAAATCGCTCTATCTGGCTTAGTTTTAGAGATATATTTAAAAAAGTAAAATAAGGTGGGAATTTGTTTTTTTTTTTTTTTAATATATATCGTAAAGTATGGGAGATACAAGGTCTTTGTATATAACCTTTTTTGTAGAAAATAAAATTGTCTAAAAACATAATAATTGTTAAATCGATCTATCTTGCTTAGTTTTTAAAATATTTTTAAAAATGTAAAAAAAGGTTGGAATTTGTTTTCTGTTTTTTTATTGTATCTCGAGAAGTAATAGAAATACAATATCTTTGTATATAACCTTTTTTGTAGGAAAAAAAATTTTCTACAAAACACAATATTTTTAAAATCGCTCTATCTGGCTTAGTTTTTGAGATATTTCTAAAAAAGTAAAATAAGGTGGGAATTTGTTTTTTGTTTTTTTATCATATCTCGAAAAGAATTGCAGATACAATATCATTGTTTAAAATCTTTTTTATAGGAAATAAAATTTTCTACAAAACACAATATTTTTAAAATCGCTCTATCTTGCTTAAATTTTAAGATATTTTTTACAAAGTAAAAAAAGTTGGGAATTTGTTTTTTATTTTTTAAATATATCTCCAAAAGTAATAGAAATACAATATATTTGTATATAACCTTTTTTGTAGGAAATAAAATTGTCTAAAACACAATATTTGTAAAATCGCTCTATTTTGCTTAGATTTTGAGATATTTTTTGAAAAGTAAAAAAAGGTAGGAATTTGTTTTTTGTTTTTTTATTATATCTCGAAAAGTAATAGAAATACAATATCTTTGTATATAACCTTTTTGTAGGAAAAAAAATTTTCTACAAAACACATTATTTTTCAAATCGCTTTATCTGGCTTAGTTTTAGAGATATATTTAAAAAAGTAAAATAAGGTGGGAATTTGTTTTTTATTTTCTTAATATATATCGTAAAGTATGGGAGATACAAGATCTTTGTATATAACCTTTTTTGTAGAAAATAAAATTGTCAACAAAACATAATATTTTTAAAATCGCTCTATCTGGCTTAGTTTTTAAGATATTTTTAAAAAAGTAAAATAAGGTGGGAATTTGTTTTTTGTTTTTTTATTATATCTCGAAAAGTAATAGAAATACAATATTATTGTATATAACCTTTTTTGTAGGAAAAAAAAATTTCTACAAAACACAATATTTGCAAAATCGCTCTTTCTTGCTTAAATTTTGAGATATTATTTGAAAAGTAAAAAAAGCTAGGAATTTTTTTTTTATTTTTTTAATATATTTTAAAAAGTAAGGGAGATGCAATATCTTTGTATATAACCTTTTTTGTAGAAAATGAAATTGTCTACAAAACATTATATTTGTAAAATCGCTCTATCTTGCTTAGTTTTAAAGAATATTTTTAAATATGTAAAAAAAGGTAGGAATTTTTTTTTGTTTTTTTAATGTATCTCGAGAAGTGAGGGAGATGCAATATCCTTGTATATTTCCTTTTTTGTAGCAAATAAAATTGTCTACAAAACACAATAATTGTAAAAATGCTCTATCTTGCTTAGTTTTTGAGATATTTTCAAAAAATGTAAAAAAAGGTCGGAATTTATTTTTTGTTTTTTTATTGTATCTCGAAAAGTAATAGAAATACAATATCTTTGTATATAACATTTTTTGTAGAAAATAAAATTGTCTTAAAACACAATATTTTTAAAATCGCTCTATCTGGCTTAGTTTTTGAGATATTTTTTAAAAAGTAAAGTAAGTTGGGAATTTGTTTTTTGTTTTTTTATTATATCTCGAAAAGTAATAGAAATACAATATCTTTGTATATAACCTTTTTTGTAGGAAAAAAAATTTCTACAAAACACAATATTTTTTTAATCGCTCTATCTAGCTTAGATTTGAGATATTTTTAAAAAAGTAAAATAAGGTTGGAGTTTGTTTTTTATTTTTTAAATATATTTTGAAAAGTAAGGGAGATGTAATATCTTTGTATATTACCTTTTTTTGTAGGAAATAAAATTGTCTAAAAACATAATATATGTAAAACAGATCTATCTTGCTTAGTTTTTGAGATATTTTTAAAAATGTAAAAAAAGGTTGTAATTTGTTTTTTGTTTTTTTAATGTATCTCGAAAAGTAGTAGAAATACAATATCTTTACATATAACCTTTTTTGTAGGACAAAAAATTTTCTACAAAACACACTATTTTTAAAATCGCTCTATTTGGCTTAGCTGTTAAGATATTTTTAACAAAGTAAAATAAGGTGAAAATTTGTTTTTAGTTTTTTTAATATATCATGAAAAGTAATAGAGATAAAATATCTTTGTATAAAATATTTTTTGTAGGAAATAAGATTTTCTACAATACACAATATTTTCATAATCGCGCTATCTAGCTTAGTTTTTGAGATATTTTTATAAAAGTAAAATAAGGTGGGAATTTGTTTTTTATTTTTTTAATATATCTCGTAAAGTATAAGAGATACAAGATCTTTGTATATAACCTTTTTTGTGGAAAATAAAATTGTCTACAAAACATAATATTTGTAAAATCGATCTATCTTGCTTAGTTTTTGAGATATTTTTAAAAAAGTAATATAAGGTGGGAATTTGTTTTTTGTTTTTTTATCATATCTCGAAAAGTAATATAGATACAATATCATTGTTTAAAATTTTTTTCAGGAAATAAAATTTTCTACAAAACACAATATTTTTAAAATCGCTCTATCTTGCTTAGATTTAGAGATATTTTTTAAAAAGTAAAAACAGGTGGGAATTTGTTTTTTATTTTTTTAATATATTTTGAAAAGTAAGGGAGATGCAATATCTCTTTAAATTACCTTTTTTGTAGCAAATATTATTTTCTACGAAACACACTATTTTTAAAATCGCTCTATTTGGCTAAGTTTTTGAGATATTTTTAAAAACGTAAAATAAGGGGGGAATTTGTTTTTTTTTTTTTTTATTATATCACGAAAAGTATGAGAGATTAAATATCTTTGTATATAACCTTTTTTGTAGGAAATAAAATTGTCTACAAAAAACAATATTTGTAAAATCGCTCTATCTAGCTTAGTTTTTGAGATATTTTTAAAAAAGTAAAATAAGGTGGGAATTTTTTTTTTATTTTTTTAATATATCTCCAAAAGTAATGGAAATACAATATCTTTGTTTCAAATCTTTTTTGTAGGAAATAAAATTGTCTAAAAACACAATATTTGTAAAATCGCCCTATCTTGCCTAGTTTCGAGATATTTTGTAAAAAGTTAAAAAAGGTAAGAATTAGTTTTTTTATTTTTTTATTATATTTTGAAAAGTAAGGGAGATGCAATATCTTTGTATATTACAATTTTTGTAGCAAATGAAATTTTCTGCAAAACACAATATTTGTAAGATCGCTTTATCTTGCTTAGTTTTTGAGATATTTTTAAAAAAGTAAAGTAAGTTGGGAATTTGTTTTTTGTTTTTTATTATATCTCGAAAAGTAATAGAAATACAATATTTTTGTATATAACCTTTTTCGTAGGAAATAAAATTGTCTACAAAACACAATATTTGTAAAATCGCTCTATCTTTGTTAGTTTTTCAAAAATTTTAAAAAGTGTAATAAAAGGTCGGAATATTTTTTTTGTTTTTTTATTATATCTCGAAAAGTAATAGAAATACAATATCTTCGTATATTACCTTTTTCGTAGGAAATAAAATTGTTTACAAAAACACTATTTTTAAAATCGCTCTAACAAGCTTAGTTTTTGAGATATTTTTAAAAAGTAAAATAAGGTGAGAATTTGTTTTTTATTTTTTTTTATATCTCGAAAAGAAAGGGAGATACAATATCTTTGTATATAACCTTTTTGTAGGAAATAAAATTGTCTACAAAACACAATATTTGTAAAATCGCTCTATCTTGGTTAGTTTTTGAAAAATTTTAAAAAGTGTAATAAAAGGTCGGAATATTTTTTTTGTTTTTTTATTATATCTCGAAAAGTAATAGAAATACAATATTTTTGTATTTAACCTTTTCCGTAGGAAATAAAATTGTCTACAAAACACAATATTTGTAAAATCGCTCTATCTTGCTTAGTTCTTGAGATAATTTAAAAAATGTAAAAAAAGGTGGTAATTTGTTTTTTGTCTTTTTAATATATCTCGAAAAGTAATAGAAATACAATATCTTTGTATATAACCTTTTTTTGTAGGAACTCAATTTGTCTAAAAACATAATATTTGTAAAATCGCTATATCTTGCTTAGTTTTTGAGATATTTTAAAAAATTTAGAAAATGGTGGAAATTTTATTTTTTATTTTTTTAATATATCTGGGAAAGTAAAAGAAATACAAAATCTTTGTATATTACCTTTTTGTAGGAAATAAAATTGTATACAAATTACAATATTTTCAAAATCGCTCTATCCAGCTTAGTTTTTGAGATATTTTTAAAAAAGTAAAAAAAGGTGGAAATTTTTTGTTGTTGTTTTAATATACCTCGAAAAGTAATAAAAATACAATATCTTTTTATATAACCTTTTTTGTAGGAAATAAAATTGTCTACAAAACACAATATTTGTAAAATCGCTCTATCTTGCTTAGATTTTGAGATATTTTTTAAAAAGTAAAAAAAGGTGGAAATTTGTTTTTTGTTTTTTTAATATATTTTGAAAAGTAAGGTAGATGCAATATCTTTGTATATTACCTTTTCTGTAGCAAATAATATTTTCTACAAAACACAAAATTTGTAAAATCGCTCTATCTGGCTTAGTTTTTGAGATATGTTTAAAAAGTAAAATAAGGTTGGAATTTGTTTTTTATTTTTATAATATATTTTGAAAAGTAAGGGAGATGCAATATGCGTGTATATTTCCGTTTTGGTAGCAAATAAAATTGTCTACAAACTACAATATTTTTAAAATCGCTCTATCTTGCTTAAATCTTGAGATATTTTATAAAAAGTAAAAAAAAAGGTAGGAATTTGTTTTTTGTTTTTTTATTATATCTCGAAAAGTAATAGAAATACAATAACTATGTATATAACCTTTTTCGTAGGAAATAAAATTGTTTACAAAACACTATTTTTAAAATCACTCTAACAAGCTTAGTTTTTTAGATATTTTTAAAAAAGTAAAATACGGTGAGAATGTGTTTATTATTTTTTTATTATATCTCGAAAAGAAAGGGTGATACAATATCTTTGTATATAACCTTTTTTGTAGGAAATAAAATTGTCTACAAAACACAATTTTTGTAAATTCGCTCTATCCAGCTCAGATTTTGAGATATTTTTATAAATGTAAAAAAAGATGGTAATTTGTTTTTTGTTTTTTTATTATATCTCGAAAAGTAATAGAAATACAATATCTTTGTATATAACCTTTTCTGTAGGAAATAAAATTGTCTAAAAAACATACTATTTGTTAAATCGCTCTATCTTGGATAGTTTTTGAAAATTTTAAAAAAATGTAATAAAAGGTCAGAATTTGTGTTTTTAATATATCTCGAAAAGAAAGGAGATAAAATATCTTTGTATATAACCTTTTTTGTAGGAAAGAAAATTGTCTACAAAACACAATATTTGTAAAATCGCTATATCTTGCTTAGTTTTTGAGATATTTTTATAAATGTAAAAAAAGGTGGGAATTTGTTTTTTGTTTTTTTATTATATCTCGAAAAGTAATAAAAATACAATATCTTTGTATATAACCTTTTTCGTAGGAAATAAAATTGTTTACAAAACACTATTTTTAAATCGCTCTAACAAGCTTAGTTTTTGAGATATTTTTAAAAAAGTAAAATAAGGTGAGAATTTATTTTTTATTTTTTTTTATATCTCGAAAAGAAAGGGAGATACAATATCTTTGTATATAACCTTTTCTGTAGGATATAAAATTGTCTACAAAACATACTATTTGTTAAATCGCTCTATCTTGGTTAGTTTTTGAAAATTTTTAAAAAATGTAATAAAAGGTCGGAATTTGTGTTTTTAATATATCTCGAAAAGAAAGGGAGATAAAATATCTTTGTATTTAACCTTTTTCGTAGAAAATAAAATTGTCTACAAAACACAATATTTGTAAAATCGCTCTATGCAGCTTAGTTTTTGAGATATTTTTAAAAAAGTAAAATAAGGTGAGAATTTGTTTTTTATTTTTTTAATATATCTCGAAATAAGGGGAGATACAATATCTTTGTATATGACCTTTTTTGTGAGAAATAAAATTGTCTAAGAAACACAATATTTGTAAAATCGCTCTATCTTGCTTAGTGTTTTACATATTTTAAAAAATGTAAAAAAAGGTGGGAATTTTTTTTTTTTTTTTTGAAATATCTTAAAAAGTAATAGAAATACCATACCTTTGTATATCACCTTTTTTGTAGGAAATAAAATTGTCTACAAAACACAATTTTTGTAAATTCGCTCTATCCAGCTCAGATTTTGAGATATTTTTATAAATGTAAAAAAAGGTGGGAATTTGTTTTTTGTTTTTTTATTATATCTCGAAAAGTAATAGAAATACAATATCTTTGTATATAATCTTATTCGTAGGAAATACAATTGTCTACAAAACACAATATTTGTAAAATCGCTCTATCTTGGTTAGTTTTTCAAAAATTTTAAAAAGTGTAATAAAAGGTCGGAATATTTTTTTTGTTTTTTTATTATATCTCGAAAAGTAATAAAAATACAATATCTTTGTATATAAAATTTTTTGTAAGAAATAAAACTGTCTACAAAACACAATATTTGTAAAATCGCTCTATCTTAGTTAGTTTTTCAAAAATTTTTAAAAATGTAATGAAAGGTCGAAATTTGTTTTTTTTTTATTTTATTATATCTCGAAAAGTAATAAAAATACATTATCTTTGTATATAACCTTTTTTGTAGGAAATACAATTGTCTACAAAAACACAATATTTTTAAAATCGCTCTATCTTGGTTAGTTTTTCAAAAATTTTTAAAAAGTGTAATAAAAGGTCGGAATATTTTTTTAGTTTTTTTATTATATCTCGAAAAGTAATAAAAATACAATATCTTTGTATATAACATTTTTCGTAGGAAATAAAATTGTTTACAAAGCACTATTTTAAAAATCACTCTAACAAGCTTAGTTTTTTAGATATTTTTAAAAAAGTAAAATACGGTGAGAATGTGTTTATTATTTTTTTATTATATCTCGAAAAGAAAGGGAGATACAATATCTTTGTATATAACCTTTTTTGTAGGAAATAAAATTGTTTACAAAACACTATTTTTAAAATCGCTCTAACAAGCTTAGTTTTTGAGATATTTTTAAAAAAGTAAAATAAGGTGAGAATTTGTTTTTTTTTTTTTTTTTATATCTCGAAAAGAAAGGGAGATACAATATCTTTGTATATAACCTTTTCTGTAGGAAATAAAATTGTCTACAAAACCTACTATTTGCTAAATCGCTCTATCTTGGTTAGTTTTTGAAAATTTTTAAAAAGTGTAATAAAAGGTCGGAATATTTTTTTTGTTTTTTTATTATATCTCGAAAAGTAATAAAAATACAATATCTTTGTATATAACCTTTTTTGTAGGAAATAAAATTGTCTACAAAACACAATTTTTGTAAATTCGCTCTATCCAGCTCAGATTTTGAGATATTTTTATAAATGTAAAAAAAGGTGGGAATTTGTTTTTTGTTTTTTTATTATATCTCGAAAAGTAATAGAAATACAATATCTTTGTATATAACCTTTTTCGTAGGAAATAAAATTGTTTACAAAGCACTATTTTTAAAATCGCTCTAACAAGCTTAGTTTTTGAGATATTTTTAAAAAAGTAAAATAAGGTGAGAATTTGTTTTTTTTTTTTTTTTTTTTTTATATCTCGAAAAGAAAGGGAGATACAATATCTTTGTATATAACCTTTTTCTGTAGGAAATAAAATTGTCTACAAAACCTACTATTTGCTAAATCGCTCTATCTTGGTTAGTTTTTGAAAATTTTTAAAAAGTGTAATAAAAGGTCGGAATATTTTTTTTGTTTTTTTATTATATCTCGAAAAGTAATAAAAATACAATATCTTTGTATATAACCTTTTTTGTAGGAAATAAAATTGTCTACAAAACAAAATGTTTGTAAAATCGCTCTATCTAGCTTAGTTTTTGTGATATTTTTAAAAAAGTAAAGAAATGTGGGAATTTGTTTTTAATTTCTATAATATATATCTTAAAAAAGGGTGATATTATATCTTTGTATATACCCTTTTTTTGAAGGAAATAAAATTGTATACAAAACACAATATTTTTAAAATCGCTCTATCCAGCTTAGTTTTTGAGATATTTTTAAAAAAGTAAAATAAGGTTGGAATTTGTTTTTTATTTTTATAATATATTTTGAAAAGTAAGGGAGATGCAATATCCGTGTATATTTCCGTTTTTGTAGCAAATAAAATTGTCTACAAACTACAATATATGTAAAATCGCTCTATCTTGCTTAAATCTTGAGATATTTTTTAAAAGTAAAATAAGGTGGGAATTTGTTTTTTATTTTTTTAATATATCTCGAAAACTGTAAGAGATACAATATCTTTGTATATAATCTTTTTTGTAGGAAATAAAATTGTCTACAAAACACAATATTTGTAAAATCGCTCTATCTTGCTTAGATATTGAGATATTTTTTAAAAAGTAAAAAAAGGTGGAAATTTGTTTTTTATTTTTTTAATATATTTTGAAAAGTAAGGGAGATGCAATATCCGTGTATATTTCCGTTTTTGTAGGAAATAAAATTGTCTACAAAACATAATATTTGTAAAATCGCTTTATCTTGCTTAATTTTTGAGATATTTTAAAAAATGTTATAAAAGGTGGTATTTTGTTTTTTGTTTTTTTAATATATCTCGAAAAGTAATAGAAATACAGTATCTTTGTATATAACCTTTTTTGTTGGAAATAAAATTGTCTACAAAACACAATATTTGTAAAATCGCTCTATCCAGCTTAGTTTTTGAGATATTTTTAAAAAAGTAAAAAAATGTGGGAATTTGTTTTTGATTTTTTTAATATATCTCGATAAAAAATGGAGATACAATATCTTTGTAGATAACCTTTTTTGTAGGAAATAAAATTGTCTACAAAACACAATGTTTGTAAAATCGCTCTATCCAGCTTAGTTTTTGAGATATTTTTAAAAAAGTAAAAAAATGTGGGAATTTGTTTTTTATTTTTTTAATATATCTCGATAAAAAAGGGAGATACAATATCTTTGTATATAACCTTTTTTGTAGGAAATAAAAGTGTATACAAAACGTACTATTTTTAAAATCGCTCTATCTTGGTTAGTTTTTGAAAAATCTTAAAAAATGTAATAAAAGGTAGGAATTTGTTTTTTGTTTTTTTATTATATCTCGAAAAGTAATAGAAATTAAATAACTATGTATATAACCTTTTTCGTAGGAAATAAAATTGTTTACAAAACACTATTTTAAAAATCACTCTAACAAGTTTAGTTTTTTAGATATTTTTAAAAAAGTAAAATACGGTGAGAATGTGTTTATAATTTTTTTATTATATCTCGAAAAAAAAGGGAGATACAATATCTTTGTATATAACCTTTTTTGTAGGAAATAAAATTGTCTACAAAACACAATATTTGTAAAATCGCTCTATCTTGCTTAGATATTGAGATATTTTTTAAAAAGTAAAAAAAGGTGGAAATTTGTTTTTAATTTTTTTAATATATTTTGAAAAGTAAGGGAGATACAATATCTTTGTATATAACCTTTTTTGTAGGAAATAAAATTGTCTACAAAACACAATTTTTGTAAATTCGCTCTATCCAGCTCAGATTTTGAGATATTTTTTATAAATGTAAAAAAAGGGGGGGAATTTGTTTTTTGTTTTTTTTTTTATATCTCGAAAAGTAATAGAAATACAATATCTATGTATATAACCTTTATCGTAGGAAATAAAATTGTTTACAAAACACTATTTTTAAAATCGCTCTAACAAGCTTAGTTTTTGAGATATTTTTAAAAAAGTAAAATAAGGTGAGAATTTGTTTTTTATTTTTTTAATATATCTCGAAATAAGGGGAGATACAATATCTTCGTATATGACCTTTTTTGTGAGAAATAAAATTGTTTAAGAAACACAATATTTGTAAAATCGCTCTATCTTGCTTAGTGTTTTACATATTTTAAAAAATGTAAAAAAAGGTGGGAATTTTTTTTTGTTTTTTTAAAATATCTTGAAAAGTAATAGAAATACCATACCTTTGTATATAACCTTTTTTGTAGGAAATAAAATTGTCTACAAAACACAATATTTGTAAAATCGCTCTATCCAGCTTAGTTTTTGAGATATTTTTAAAAAAAAGTAAAATAATGTGGGAATTTGTTTTTTATTTTTTTAATATATCTCGATAAAAAATGGAGATACAATATCTTTGTATATAACCTTTTTTGTAGGATATAAAATTGTCTACAAAACACAATGTTTGTAAAATCGCTCTATCCAGCTTAGTTTTTGAGATATTTTTAAAAAAGTAAAAAAATGTGGGAATTTGTTTTTTATTTTTTTAATATATCTCGATATAAAAGGGAGATACAATATCTTTGTATATAACCTTTTTTGTAGGAAATAAAAGTGTATACAAAACGTACTATTTTTAAAATCGCTCCATCTTGGTTAGTTTTTGAAAATTTTTAAAAAATGTAATAAAAGGTCAGAATTTGTGTTTTTAATATATCTCGAAAAGAAAGGGAGATAAAATATCTTTGTATTTAAAATTTTTCGTAGGAAATAAAATTGTCTACAAAACACAATATTTGTAAAATCGCTCTATCCAGCTTAGTTTTTGAGATATTTTTTAAAAAGTAAAATAAGGTGGGAATTTGTTTTTTATTTTTTTAATATATCTCGAAAACTGTAGGAGATACAATATCTTTGTATATAATCTTTTTTGTAGGAAAGAAAATTGTCTACAAAACACAATATTTGTAAAATCGCTCTTTCTTGCTTAGATATTGAGATATTTTTTAAAAAGTAAAAAAAGGTGGAAATTTGTTTTTTATTTTTTTAATATATTTTGAAAAGTAAGGGAGATACAATATCTTTGTATATAACCTTTTTTCGTAGGAAATAAAATTGTTTACAAAACACTATTTTAAAAATCACTCTAACATGCTTAGTTTTTAAGATATTTTTAAAAAAGTAAAATACGGTGAGAATGTGTTTATTATTTTTTTATTATATCTCGAAAAGAAAGGGAGATACAATATCTTTGTATATAACCTTTTTTGTAGGAAATAAAATTGTCTACAAAACACAATTTTTGTAAATTCGCTCTATCCAGCTCAGATTTTGAGATATTTTTATAAATGTAAAAAAAGGTGGGAATTTGTTTTTTGTTTTTTTATTATATCTCGAAAAGTAATAGAAATACAATATCTTTGTATATAACCTTTTTCGTATGAAATAAAATCGTTTACAAAACACTATTTTTAAAATCGCTCTAACAAGCTTAGTTTTTGAGATATTTTTAAAAAAGTAAAATAAGGTGAGAATTAGTTTTTTATCTTTTTTTATATCTCGAAAAGAAAGGGAGATACAATATCTTTGTATATAACCTTTTCTGTAGGAAATAAAATTGTCTACAAAACCTACTATTTGTTAAATCGCTCTATCTTGGTTAGTTTTTGAAAATTTTTAAAAAATGTAATAAAAGGTCGGAATTTGTGTTTTTAATATATCTCGAAAAGAAAGGGAGATAAAATATCTTTGTATTTAACATTTTTTGTAGGAAATAAAATTGTCTAAAAAACGTACTATTTTTAAAATCGCTCTATCTTGGTTAGTTTTTGAAAAATCTTAAAAAATGTAATAAAAGGTCGGAATTTGTTTTTTTAATATATCTGGAAAAGTAATAGAAATAAAATATCTTTGTATATAACCTTTTTTGTAGAAAATAAAATTGTCTAAAAACATAATAATTGTTAAATCGATCTATCTTGCTTAGTTTTTAAAATATTTTTAAAAAATGTAAAAAAAGGTTGGAATTTGTTTTCTGTTTTTTTATTGTATCTCGAGAAGTAATAGAAATACAATATCTTTGTATATAACCTTTTTTGTAGGAAAAAAAAATTTTCTACAAAACACAATATTTTTAAAATCGCTCTATCTGGCTTAGTTTTTGAGATATTTCTAAAAAAGTAAAATAAGGTGGGAATTTGTTTTTTGTTTTTTTATCATATCTCGAAAAGAATTGCAGATACAATATCATTGTTTAAAATCTTTTTTATAGGAAATAAAATTTTCTACAAAACACAATATTTTTAAAATCGCTCTATCTTGCTTAAATCTTAAGATATTTTTTACAAAGTAAAAAAGTTGGGAATTTGTTTTTTATTTTTTAAATATATCTCCAAAAGTAATAGAAATACAATATATTTGTATATAACCTTTTTTGTAGGAAATAAAATTGTCTAAAACACAATATTTGTAAAATCGCTCTATTTTGCTTAGATTTTGAGATATTTTTTGAAAAGTAAAAAAAAGTAGGAATTTGTTTTTTGTTTTTTTATTATATCTCGAAAAGTAATAGAAATACAATATCTTTGTATATAACCTTTTTTGTAGGAAAAAAAATTTTCTACAAAACACATTATTTTTCAAATCGCTTTATCTGGCTTAGTTTTAGAGATATATTTAAAAAAGTAAAATAAGGTGGGAATTTGTTTTTTATTTTCTTAATATATATCGTAAAGTATGGGAGATACAAGATCTTTGTATATAACCTTTTTTGTAGAAAATAAAATTGTCAACAAAACATAATATTTTTAAAATCGCTCTATCTGGCTTAGTTTTTAAGATATTTTTTAAAAAAGTAAAATAAGGTGGGAATTTGTTTTTTGTTTTTTTATTATATCTCGAAAAGTAATAGAAATACAATATTATTGTATATAACCTTTTTTGTAGGAAAAAAAATTTCTACAAAACACAATATTTGCAAAATCGCTCTTTCTTGCTTAAATTTTGAGATATTATTTGAAAAGTAAAAAAAGCTAGGAATTTTTTTTTATTTTTTTAATATATTTTAAAAAGTAAGGGAGATGCAATATCTTTGTATATAACCTTTTTTGTAGAAAATGAAATTGTCTACAAAACATTATATTTGTAAAATCGCTCTATCTTGCTTAGATTTAAAGAATATTTTTAAATATGTAAAAAAAGGTAGGAATTTTTTTTTTGTTTTTTTAATGTATCTCGAGAAGTGAGGGAGATGCAATATCCTTGTATATTTCCTTTTTTGTAGCAAATAAAATTGTCTACAAAACACAATAATTGTAAAAATGCTCTATCTTGCTTAGTTTTTGAGATATTTTCAAAAATGTAAAAAAAGGTCGGAATTTATTTTTTGTTTTTTTATTGTATCTCGAAAAGTAATAGAAATACAATATCTTTGTATATAACATTTTTTGTAGAAAATAAAATTGTCTTAAAACACAATATTTTTAAAATCGCTCTATCTGGCTTAGTTTTTGAGATATTTTTTAAAAAGTAAAGTAAGTTGGGAATTTGTTTTTTGTTTTTTTATTATATCTCGAAAAGTAATAGAAATACAATATCTTTACATATAACCTTTTTTGTAGGACAAAAAATTTTCTACAAAACACACTATTTTTAAAATCGCTCTATTTGGCTTAGCTGTTAAGATATTTTTAACAAAGTAAAATAAGGTGAAAATTTGTTTTTAGTTTTTTTAATATATCATGAAAAGTAATAGAGATAAAATATCTTTGTATAAAATATTTTTTGTAGGAAATAAGATTTTCTACAATACACAATATTTTCATAATCGCGCTATCTAGCTTAGTTTTTGAGATATTTTTATAAAAGTAAAATAAGGTGGTAATTTGTTTTTTATTTTTTTAATATATCTCGTAAAGTATAAGAGATACAAGATCTTTGTATATAACCTTTTTTGTAGAAAATAAAATTGTCTACAAAACATAATATTTGTAAAATCGATCTATCTTGCTTAGTTTTTGAGATATTTTTAAAAAAGTAATATAAGGTGGGAATTTGTTTTTTGTTTTTTTATCATATCTCGAAAAGTAATATAGATACAATATCATTGTTTAAAATTTTTTTCAGGAAATAAAATTTTCTACAAAACACAATATTTTTAAAATCGCTCTATCTTGCTTAGATTTAGAGATATTTTTTAAAAAGTAAAAACAGGTGGGAATTTGTTTTTTATTTTTTTAATATATTTTGAAAAGTAAGGGAGATGCAATATCTCTTTAAATTACCTTTTTTGTAGCAAATATTATTTTCTACGAAACACACTATTTTTAAAATCGCTCTATTTGGCTAAGTTTTTGAGATATTTTTAAAAACGTAAAATAAGGGGGGGAATTTGTTTTTTTTTTTTTTTATTATATCACGAAAAGTATGAGAGATTAAATATCTTTGTATATAACCTTTTTTGTAGGAAATAAAATTGTCTACAAAAAACAATATTTGTAAAATCGCTCTATCTAGCTTAGTTTTTGAGATATTTTTAAAAAAGTAAAATAAGGTGGGAATTTTTTTTTTATTTTTTTAATATATCTCCAAAAGTAATGGAAATACAATATCTTTGTTTCAAATCTTTTTTGTAGGAAATAAAATTGTCTAAAAACACAATATTTGTAAAATCGCTCTATCTTGCCTAGTTTCGAGATATTTTGTAAAAAGTTAAAAAAGGTAAGAATTAGTTTTTTTATTTTTTTATTATATTTTTGAAAAGTAAGGGAGATGCAATATCTTTGTATATTACAATTTTTGTAGCAAATGAAATTTTCTGCAAAACACAATATTTGTAAGATCGCTTTATCTTGCTTAGTTTTTGAGATATTTGAAAAAAAGTAAAATAAGGTTGGAATTTGTTTTTTATTTTTTTAATATATCTCGAAAAAAATGGGAGATACAATATCATTGTATATAACCTTTTTTGTAGGAAATAAAATTATCTACAAAACATAATATTTGTAATATCGATCTATCTTTCTTAGTTTTTTGAGATATTTTAAAAAAAGTAAAATAACGTGGAAATTTGTTTTTTGTTTTTTTAATGTATCTCGAAAAGTAATAGAAATACAATATATTTTTATATAACATTTTTTGTAGGAAATAAAATTGTCTACAAAACATAATATTTGTAAAATCGGTCTAACTCAGTTAGTTTTTGAGATGTTTTTAAAAGTGTAAAAAATGGTTAGAATTTTTTGTTTGTTTTTTTAATATATCTCGAAAAGTAATAGAGATACAATATCTTTGCATTGAATCTTTTTTGTAGGAAGAAAAATTTTCTACAAAACACAATATTTTTAAAATCGCTCTATTTGGCTTAGTTTTTGAGATATTTGAAAAAAAGTAAAATAAGGTTGGAATTTGTTTTTTATTTTTTAAATATATCTCGAAAAAAATGGGAGATACAATATCATTGTATATAACCTTTTTTGTAGGAAATAAAATTATCTACAAAACATAATATTTGTAATATCGATCTATCTTTCTTGGTTTTTGAGATATTTTTTAAAAAAGTAAAATAACGTGGTAATTTGTTTTTTGTTTTTTTAATATATCTCGAAAAGTAATAGAGATACAATATATTTGCATTGAATCTTTTTTGTAGGAAAAAAAATTTTCTACAAAACACAATATTTTAAAAATCGCTCTATCTGGCTTAGTTTTTGAGATATTTTTAAAAAAGCAAAATAAGGTGGGAATTTGTTTTTAATTTTTTTCATATATTTTGTAAAGTAAGGAAGATGCAAAATAGGGTTGGAATTTGTTTTTTATTTGTTTACTATATCTCGAAAAGTATGGGAGATAAAATATCTTTGTATATAACCTTTTTTTAGGGACAAGAAATTTTCTACAAAAAACAATATTTTTAAAATCGCTCTATTAGGCCTAGTTTTTGAGATATTTTTAAAATAGTAAAATAAGGTTGGAATTTGTTTTTTATTTTTTTAATATATCTCGAAAAGAATGGGAGATACAATATCATTGTATATAACCTTTTTTGTAGGAAATAAAATTATCTACAAAACATAATATTTGTAATATCGATCTATCTTTCTTAGTTTTTTGAGATATTTTTAAGAAAGTAAAATAACGTGGAAATTTGTTTTTGTTTTTTTTAATGTATCTCGAAAAGTAATAGAAATACAATATCTTTGTATATAACATTTTTTGTAGGAAATAAAATTGTCTACAAAACATAATATTTGTAAAATCGGTCTAACTCGGTGAGTTTTTGAGATATTTTCAAAAGTGTAAAAAATGGTTAGAATTTTTTTCTTGTTTTTTTAATATATCTCGAAAAGTAAAAGAGATACAATATCTTTGCATAGAATCTTTTTTGTAGGAAAAAAAATTTTCTACAAAACACAATATTTTTAAAATCGCTCTATCTGGCTTAGTTTTTGAGATATTTTTAAAAAAGCAAAATAAGGTGGGAATTTGTTTTTTATTTTTTTAATATATTTTGTAAAGTAAGGAAGATGCGAAATAGGGTTGGAATTTGTTTTTTATTTTTTTACTATATCTCGAAAAGTATGGGAGATAAAATATCTTTGTATATAACCTTTTTTGTGGGACAAGAAATTTTCTACAAAAAACAATTCTTTTAAAATCGCTCTATTAGGCCTAGTTTTTGAGATATTTTTAAAATAGTAAAATAAGGTTGGAATATGTATTTTACTTTTTAAATATATTTTGAAAAGTTAGGGAGATGCAATATCTCTGTATATTACCTTTTTTGTAGGAAATAAAATTTTCTACAAAACACAATATTTTTAAAATCGCTTTATCTGGCTTAGTACTTAAGATTTTTTTAAAAAAGTTAAATAAGGTGGGAATTTGTTTTTAATTTTTTTAATATATCTCGAAAAGTATGGGAGATAAAATATCTTTGTATATAACCTTTTTTGTGGGACAAGAAATTTTCTACAAAACACACTATTTTTAAAATCGCTCTATTTGGCTTAGTTTTTAAGATATTTTTAAAAAAGTAAAAAAAGGTGGGAATTTTTATTGTTTTTTTTTAATATATCTCCAAAAGTAATGTAAATACAATATCTCTGTATATAACCTTTTGTGGAAGAAATAAAATTGTCTACAAAACACAATATTTTTAAAATCGCTCTATCTTGCTTAGTTTTTGAGATATTTTTAAAAAAGTAAAATAAGGTGAGAATTTTTTTTTATTTTTATTATATCTCGAAAAGTATGGGAAATACAATATCTTTGTATATAACCGTTTTTGTAGGAAATAAAATTGTCTAAGAAACATAATATTTGTAATATCGCTCTATCTTGCTTAAATCTTGAGATATTTTTTGAAAAGTAAAAAAAGGGGGGATTTTGTTTTTTGTTTTTTTAATATCTCTCGAAAAGTAATAGAGATACAATATCTTTGTATATACCCTTTTTTGTAGGAAATAAAATTGTCTACAAAACATAATATTTGTAATATCGATCTATCTTGCTTAAATCTTGAGATATTTTTTTAAAATTAAATAAGGTAGGAATTTGTTTTTTGTTTTTTTAATATATCTCGAAAAGTAATAGAGATACAACATCTTTGTATAAAATCTTTTTAGTAGGAAATAAAATTTTCTACAAAACACAATATTTTTAAAATCGCTCTATCTGGCTTAGGTTTTGAGATATTTTTAAAAAAGTAAAATAAGGTGGGAATTTGTTTTTTGTTTTTTTATTATATCTCGAAAAGTAATAGAAATACAATATCTTTGTATATAACCTTTTTTGTAGGAAATAAAATTTTCTAAAAAACACAATATTTTTAAAATCGCTCTATCTAGCTTAGTTTTTGAGATATTTTTAAAAAAGGAAAATATAGTTGGAATTTGTTTTTTTTTTTTTTAATGTATCTCGAAAAGTAATAGAAATACAATATCTTTGTATATAACATATTTTGTAGCAAATAAAATTGTCTACAAAACACAATAATTGTAAAATCGCTCTATCTTGCTTAAATTTTGAGATATTTTTAAAAAAGTATAATAAGAAGGGAATTTGTTTTTTATTTTTAAATATATCTCGAAAAGTATGAGAGATACAATATCTTGTATATAACCTTTTTTGTAGGAAATAAATTTGTCTAAAAACACAATATTTGTAAAATCGGTCTAAATTGGTTAGTTTTTGAGATATTTTCAAAAGTGTAAAAAATGGTTGGAATTTTTTTTTTGTTTTTTTAATATATCTCGAAAAGTAATAGAGATACAATATCTTTGTAAAAAATCTTTTTTGAAGGAAAGAAAATTTTCTACAAAACACAATATTTTTAAAATCGCTCTATCTGGCTTAGTTTTTGAGTTATTTTTAAAAAAGTAATTAAAGGTGGGAATGTGTTTTTTATTTTTTTATTATATCTCGAAAAGTAAGGGAGATGCAATATCCTTGTATATCCTTTTTTGTAGCAAATAAAATTGTCTACAAAACACAATATTTGTAAAATCGCTCTATCTTGCTTAAATTTTAAGATATTTTTTGAAAAGTAAAAAAAGGAGGGAATTTGTTTTTTTTTTTTTTAATATATCTCCAAAAGTAATGGAAATACAATATCTTTCTATATAACCTTTTTTGTAGGAAATAAAATTGTCTACAAACACAATATTTGTAAAATCGGTCTAACTTATTTAGTTTTTGAGATATTTTTAAAAGTGTAAAAAATAGATGGAATTTTTTTCTAGTTTTTTTAATATATCTCGAAAAGTAATAGAGATACAATATCTTTGTATAGAATATTTTTTGTAGGAAATAAAATTTTCTACAAAACACAATATTTTTAAAATCGCTCTATCTGGCTTAGTTTTTGAGATATTTTTAAAAAAGCAAAATAAGGGGGGAATTTGTTTTTTATTTTTTTAATATATTTTGTAAAGTAAGGAACGTGCGAAATAGGGTTGGAATTTGTTTTTTATTTTTTTACTATATCTCGAAAAGTATGGGGAGAGAAAATATCTTTGTATATAACCTTTTTTGTGGGACAAGAAATTTTCTACAAAACACACTATTTTTAAAATCGCTCTATTTGGCTTAGTTTTTAAGATATTTTTAAAAAAGTAAAAAAAGTTGGGAATTGGTTTTTGTTTTTTAAATGTATCTCGAGAAGTAATAGAAATACAATATCTTTGTATATAACCTTTTGTGGAAGAAATAAAATTGCCTACAAAACACAATATTTTTAAAATCGCTCTATCTTGCTTAGTTTTTGAGATATTTTTTAAAAAAGTAAAATAAGGTGAGAATTTTTTTTTATTTTTATTATATCTCGAAAAGTATGGCAAATACAATATCTTTGTATATAACCGTTTTTGTAGGAAATAAAATTGTCTAAGAAACATAATATTTGTAATATCGCTCTATCTTGCTTAAATCTTGAGATATTTTTTGAAAAGTAAAAAAAGGGGGGATTTTGTTTTTTGTTTTTTTAATATCTCTCGAAAAGTAATAGAGATACAACATCTTTGTATAAAATCTTTTTAGTAAGAAATAAAATTTTCTACAAAACACAATATTTTTAAAATCGCTCTATCTGGCTTAGGTTTTGAGATATTTTTAAAAAAGTAAAATAAGGTGGGAATTTGTTTTTTGTTTTTTTATTATATCTCGAAAAGTAATAGAAATACAATATCTTTGTATATAACCTTTTTTGTAGGAAACAAAATTGTCTACAAAACATAATATTTGTAATATCGATCTATCTCGCTTAAATCTTGAGATATTTTTTGAAAATTAAATAAGGTGGGAATTTGTTTTTTGTTTTTTTAATATATCTCGAAAAGTAATAGAGATACAATATCTTTGTATAAAATGTTTTTTGTAGGAAATAAAATTTTCTACAAAACACAATATTTTTAAATCGCTCTATCTGGCTTAGTTTTTGAGATATTTTTAAAAAAGTAAAATAAGGTGGGAATGTGTTTTTTATTTTTTTATTATATCTCAAAAAGTAAGGGAGATGCAATATCCTTGTATATCCTTTTTTGTAGCAAATAAAATTGTCTACAAAACACAATATTTATAAAATCGCTCTATCTTGCTTAAATTTTAAGATATTTTTTGAAAAGTAAAAAAAGGAGGGAATTTGTTTTTTTTTTTTTTAATATATCTCCAAAAGTAATGGAAATACAATATCTTTTCTATATAACCTTTTTTGTAGGAAATAAAATTGTCTACAAAACATAATATTTGTATTATCGATCTATCTTGCATAAATCTGGAGATATTTTTTGAAAATTAAATAAGGTGGGAATTTGTTTTTTTGTTTTTTAATATATCTCGAAAAGTAATAGAGATACAATATCTTTGCATAAAATCTTTTTTGTAGGAAATAAAATTTTCTACAAAACACAATATTTTTAAAATCGCTCTATCAGGCTTAGTTTTTAAGATATTTTAAAAAAGGAAAATATAGTTGGAATTTGTTTTTTATTTTTTTAATATATTTTAAAAAGTAAAAAAGATGCAAACAAGGGTGGGAAATTGTTTTTTATTTTTTTAATATATCTTCCAAAGTAATGAAAATACAATATCTTTGTATATAGCCTTTTTTGTAGGAAATAAAATTGTCTACAAAAAACAATATTTGTAAAATAACTCTATCTTGCTTAAATTTTGAGATATTTTTAAAAAGTAAAAAAGGTAGGAATATCTTTTTATTTTTTTAATATATCTCATAAAGTAATGGAAATACAATATCGTTGTATACAATCTTTTTTGTAGGAAATAAAATTTTCTACATAAGACAATATTTTTAAAATTGCTCTATCTGGCTTAGTTTTTGAGATAGTTTTAAAAAAGTAAAATAAGGTTGAAATTTGTTTTTTATTTTTTTAATATATTTTTATAAACTAAGGGAGATGCAATATTTTTGTATATTGCCTTTTTTGTAGGAAATAAAATTGTCTAAAACCAAAATATTTGAAAAATCGATCTATCATGCTTAGTTTTTGAGATATGTTTAAAAAAGTAAAATAAGGTTGGAATTTGTTTTTTTTTTTTTTAATGTATCTCGAAAAGTAATAGAAATACAATATCTTTGTATATTACCTTTTTTTGTAGCAAATAAAATGTTCTACAAAACACAATATTTGTAAAATTGCTCTATCTAGCTTAGTTTTTGATATATTTTTAAAAAAGTAAAATAAGGTGGGAATTTGTTTTTTAATTTTTTAATATATCTTGAAAAGTAAGGGAGATACAATATCTTTGTATATAACCTTTTTTGTAGGAAATAAAAATTTCTACAAAACACAATATTTGTAAAATCGCTCTATCTTGCTTAAATTTTGAGATATTCTTTAAAAAGTAAAAAAAGGTGGGAATTTGTTTTTTTTTTTATAATATATCTCGAAAAGTATGGAAGATACAATATCTTTGTATATAACCTTTTTTGTAGAATATAAAATTTTCTACAAAACATAATATTTGTAATATCGATCTATCTTGCTTAAATCTTGAGATATTTTTTGAAAAGTAAAAAAAGGTGGGAATTTGTTTTTCATTTTTTTAATATATCTCCAAAAGTAGTGGAAATACAATATCTTTGTATATAACCTTTTTTGTAGGAAATAAAATTGTCTAAAACATTATACTTGTAAAAACGATCTTTCTTGCTTAGTTTTTCAGATATTTTAAAAAAATGTAAAATAAGGTTGGAATTTGTTTTTTGTTTTTTTAATGTATCTCGAAAAGTAATAGAAATACAATATCTTTGTATATAACATATTTTGTTGCAAATAAAATTGTCTACAAAACACAATAATTCTAAAATCGCTCTATCTTGCTAAAATTTTTGAGATATTTTTTAAAAAGTAAAAAAAGGTGGGAATTTGTTTTTTATTTTTTAATATATTTTGAAAAGTAAGGAAGATGCAATATCTTTGTATATTACCTTTTTTGTAGCAAATAAAATGTTCTACAAAAACACAATATTTGTAAAATCGCTCTATCTAGCTTAGTTTTTGATATATTTTTAAAAAAGTAAAATAAGGTGGGAATTTGTTTTTTAATTTTTTAATATATCTTGAAAAGTAAGGGAGATACAATATCATTGTATATAACCTTTTTTGTAGGAAATAAAATTGTCTACAAAACATAATATTTGTAATATCGATCTATCTTGCTTAGTTTTTGAGATATTTTTAAAAATGTAAAAAAAGGTAGGAATTTTTTTTTGTTTTTCTAATGTATCTCGAAAAGTAATAGAAATACAATATCTTTGTATATAACCTTTTTTGTGAGACAAAAAAATTTTCTACAAAACACACTATTTTTAAAATCGCTCTATCTGGCTTAGTTTTTGAGATATTTTTAAAAAAGTAAAATAAGGTGGGAATTTGTTTTTTTATTATATCTCGAAAAGTAATAGAAATACAATATCTTTGTATATAACCTTTTTTGTGGGACAAAAAATTTTCTACAAAACACACTATTTTTAACATCGCTCTATTTGGCCTTATTTTTGAGATATTTTTTAAAAAGTAAAATAAGGTTGAAATTTGTTTATTTTTTTTTTTAATATATTTTGAAAAGTAAGGGAGATGCAGTATCTTTGTATATTACCTTTTTTGTAGCAAATAAAATTGTCTACAAAACACAATATTTATAAAATTGCTCTATCTTGCTTAGATTTTAGGATATTTTTTAAAAATAAAAAAAGGTGGGAATTTGTTTTTTATTTTTTTAATATATTTTGAAAAGTAAGGGAGATGCAATATCTTTGTATATTACCTTTTTTGTAACAAATAAAATTTTCTGCAAAACAGAATATTTATAAAATCGCTCTATCTGGCTTAGTTTTTGAGATATTTTTAATAAAGTAAAATAAGGTGGGAATTTGTTTTTTATTTTTTAAATATATTTTGAAAAGTAAGGGAGATGCAATATCCTTGTATATTACCTTTTTTGTAGCAAATAAAAATTTCTACAAAACACAATATTTGTAAAATCGCTCTATCTTGCTTAAATTTTGAGATATTCTTTGAAAAGTAAAAAAAGGTGGGAATTTGTTTTTTTTTTTTATAATATATCTCGAAAAGTATGGAAGATACAATATCTTTGTATATAACCTTTTTTGTAGGATATAAAATTTTCTACAAAACATAATATTTGTAATATCGATCTATCTTGCTTAAATCTTGAGATATTTTTTGAAAAGTAAAAAAAGGTGGGAATTTGTTTTTTATTTTTTTAATATATCTCCAAAAGTAATGGAAATACAATATCTTTGTATATAACCTTTTTTGTAGGAAATAAAATTGTCTAAAACATTATACTTGTAAAAACGATCTATCTTGCTTAGTTTTTTAGATATTTTAAAAAATGTAAAATAAGGTTGGAATTTGTTCTTTGTTTTTTTAATGTATCTCGAAAAGTAATAGAAATACAATATCTTTGTATATAACATATTTTGTAGCAAATAAAATTGTCTACAAAACACAATAATTGTAAAATCGCTCTATCTTGCTAAAATTTTGAGATATTTTTTAAAAAGTAAAAAAAGGTGGGAATTTGTTTTTTATTTTTTTAATATATCTCGAAAAGTAAGGGAGATACAATATCTTTTTATGTAACCTTTTTTAACATACGCACGCAGTCGGGAGAATACACCTTCAATATACGCACGCCGTCGGCACAATAAGCTTTTAACATTCGCACGCTATCCGTACAATTAACTTTTATTATTTAACAAAATGCAAAAAGAGGTATACGAAGAAAAAATAGTTTATATAAAGATATATAGCTAATCTACTAATGCAATCAAATACCGTTAATAATGATTTTAGTTACTGCAGAAAAGACGAGTATAAATAGATAAGTAGTGAGGTTTTCCTCGTTACGCGTTTATATACTAAATCCTCCTCTCTATACGCTTCTTGTTCCTTCCCTTTTCGCGTATTTTACTTTAAACTACATTTCGTTTGAAATCCCTACTTTGCATTATCACGGAGAATAACAGATCTCATGATAGAAGTGTTTAAGATCACGTACGCAAGAAACACACACACATACATTTTCCTACTTCTCTATACCATCATAAGCAATAGAAACACCTTATTCAATATAGAAACATAGTTAAACTTGTAAGAAGGTCGTTTTGACCTATTCTTGAAATATGTGTTTACATCTATTTATATGGAATCATCTTCGTTCTGTGTTTATCTAAGAAATGTATTTATTCCATTCTAAAAATACTCTCACTTATATATATCGTATTAACGAAGGATTATATTCCTTATACTTTTACCTAACAGAAATACGTATTTGCTTATCCTAGAATGTTTGCTACATTTCTTGAACCATCTCCTTTCTTTTTTCTATATAAGAAATCATGTATTTATTCTATCTTAGAAATACTCTCACTTATTCTTATCGTAACAACAGAGGATGACGGTTTTTATACTTTTATTAAATTTGAAGGACACTCGCACAATTAACATACCAAAGTTCGAAATAAGACGTCACTAGACGTGACAATCTACAAACATCTTTTGATTGTTGAATAATATACAATGTAATTCCCACATTTTCCTTGCAATTAAATCGATATTTATCGGCAAAAATTCTTTTCAATAAAGATTTAAGAATCTGCGAATATATAGGAATCTCATTTTTGTAATCCTATAGTTATTCTCTAATGCAGTAAAAAAACAGAAAAACTTTTATTATATGCCAAAATTACATACATATTTTAACATAAATACTGTAATTTATTCGATTTTGTAGCATAGGAAATATTTGTATATTAAAAAAACGAAATTTTTCGAAGATTATGACATGGGATTTTTTCAAACTGACCAATTTTTCTATGATGCAGTATATTTAGAAACATTATTAGACTGCTCAAATATGTACAATGTAAATATAAAATTTCGGTTGTAGTTTAATCGATTTTAAAAGACAAAATATTGTTTTAATTAAAGATACAATAAACTACTATTATATTTCATCAAGTTTTTGTAATCCTATAATTCTTCTTAAATGCAGTCATTAAACAAACAAACTTTTATTATCTGATAAAAGGAGATTTATTAGTTTAACAAAATATCTGAAATTGAATCGATTTTGTATTAAAGGAAACTGTTGTATATTAAAAATACGAAATATTTCGATGATTATGACATAGTATTTTTGTAGACTAAAAAAAATTTTTTTACGATGCAGTAAATCTACATACATCTTTGGATTGCTGGTAAATGTACAATGTTAATCTAACATTTTTCTTGTATTTTTCGATTTCAAATGAAAAGAATTCTTTTAATTATAGAAAAAGGAACCTACTGTTATATTTACATAACATTTTTGTAATCCTATTATATTACTCAAATGCAGTCAAGATTCAATCAAAGTTGTATCTTCTGCGAAAAGGTGATTCAATGTTCAACATAAATTCTGAAATTTCATCGAATTTGTATCATAAAAAATTTGTGTATATAAAAAATCGAAATATTTCGAAGATTATGACATGGGATTTTTTTAAACTGACTAATTTTTCTATGATGCAGTAAATCTAAAAACAACTTTAGATTGCCGAAAAAAGTACAATTTTAATATATCATTTCGTCTTATAGATTAATCGATTTTAAATGACAAAAAATTCTTTTAACTATAGATACAATAAACTACTATTATATTTACATCAAATTTTTGTAATCATATAACTTTTCTCAAATGCAGTCAATAAACAAACAAACTCTTATTATCTGCGAAAAGGAGATTCATTTTTCAACATTATAACTGAAATTTAATCGATTTTTTATCACAGGAAATTTGTGTATATTAAAAAAACGAAAATTTTCGATAATTATGACATAGTTTTTTTTTAGGCTAACAAATTTTATTACGATTCAGTAAATCTACATAGATCTTTGGATTGCAGGTGTTGTGGAAATGAGCAGGTTTGAAGAGAAGAGCGCCGAGCATTTGCTTTGAGTGTTCAAATATATTTAAAAGTAAGCGTACACCGCGTGTCGGTTAAGAGATTCAAATGAGAGCCGTTGAACAAATCATGTGTCGTATCTTTACACTGAAGTTATTACAATGAGAAGACTAGAGCCTGATTATATTAATCAGTCAAGAGCCGAACGATGATGATTGTATTAATCACACCGAACTTGTAATTATTGAGAAGACTTATGATTGAACTGAGGAAACACGTGTGGTTTGTAGGGGACCGAGAGTACTAAAGAGATGACTTTTGTGTTGTAATGAGAAGACACGTGTTACGTATGTAACAGCAAAGAGATGACTGACAGAGAAGCCGGCGTCACGATGATTCTTCAACCGCCGTGCTGAGTCATGGCGAGTCCGCATGGAGCGACAACTGTCGCGAGATCTCATTGGGCAGATTAAATCCCAAACATTTCCGCCCGCTATCAGCAACGAGGTTGATTATGAGTCATGTTGTCTTATGAAGAGGAACTGGGAGGACTGCGAGCTTGGCGATTGGCCTGATGAGTGTTGTGGTAGCCGTCTTCAAGGACACCACCCTGGTGAGTCCATCCTCTCCTGGCAGTAACATGAGCACCCTAGCCATGGGCTACTTTCCTGGAGGCAAACGCTCATCAGTGAGAAGAACTAGAAAACCTACCTGAATGTGGTTATAAGCGTGATGCCACTTTGAGATTGCTTGCAATTGCTGCAAGTAATGAGTTGACCACATGCGCCAGAACTGTTGCACTCGTTGCTGGATGAACTGCCATCTAGACAGCCGACTTGCTGAAATGTCCAACAGTGAGCTTTCAGGAACTGCGTTGAGTGCCGCTCCAATGAGAAAGTGCCCTGGTGTGAGCACCGAGGTGTCTTCTGGATCATCGCTGAGTGGTTCGAGTAGTCTTGAGCGTGAGTGTTCCAGCGTAGTCAATGCCTGTGTAAGAGAACGGGCGTTATGGGGTAACTCGCGCTAGAGGTAGTTGGCCCATCAACTGCTGAGCACGAATCCCTCTGTGACGAGCACACACCACACACTTGAAAACATTTGACTTTAGTAGGCCTCTTCCTCCGATGATCCAGTAAAGTTGTCTGATGAATGCCAGAGTCGACTGAGTGCCTTCATGCATCGTCTTCTTGTGAGCATGGGCGATGACGAGTTCTGAGAACCTGGAGTTACGAGGGAGAATTGCAGAATGCTTGGCCTTGTACATTAGTTCAGACTTCGACAGACGACCGCCCACCTTGAGCACAACGCCAGCATCAATGAATGCAGTGAGACTACAGAGCGGGTGCGAGCTTGGCAGTTGAGCTTGACGTGAGAGCAGTGAGATTTCTTTTGAAAGTACGCCGATTCAGTAGCTTTGACCCAAGGGAGTCGTGAGTCTTCCATCCCGCTAGCAGAGATAGAAGCTGCTGATGCTGAGTTAAGCTCTCCTGAGAGCCTCTTGACAAATCTACTGCAGAGAGCTGTAACTCGGAGCAACCTATAAAGCGTTGAGAATCTGTGAATGAGATCCCACTGATAACTCGGAGAAGTTCGTACCGCGTGAAGTGCGACACTAGCACGAGCTTCTTGCGCGCATGAGTCATCAGGAGCTTCTTTGACCTGATCCGGCTATGAGGCCATTGATTGAGTCATCCATGGTGGTCCCGTCCACCACAGAGTGTTCTTTTCCAGCTGATCTGTGGATATCCCACGCGATGCCAAGTCCGCTGGGTTTGATGTGCCTGGCACATACCTCAAATGAGCGTTCTTTGAGAGTTCCTGAATTTTAACTACGCGGTTGCGTACGTAATCCTTCCATCTTGATGGATGAGCCTTGATCCATATGAGTGTCACTTGAGAGTCTGTCCACAAATTTATCTGAGTGATGTTCATGTTTAGAATAGCGCAAACATGATTCATGAGCGTTAAGAGAAGCAGCGCTGCTGAGAGTTCTAACCTCGGGATGGTAAGCCGCTTGAGTGGGGAGACCCTTGTCCTTGAGCAAACGAGAGAGACCTTGGCGCCAGTGAAAGGCGAGTGAACAACGAGATACACAACAGCTGCGATTGCGAATTGCGATGCATCAGAGAAACCATGTAGTTCAACAGCTGAGTCAGAGAGCGTGTTGAACCAACGTGGGATAGAGAGTCTGGCCAGACTAATGAGATCTTGTCTGATGCTGAGCCATTGAGAGATGAGCTGTTCTGAGAGTGAGTCGTCCCAGTCGAGATTGTGCAACCAGAGAGATTGAAGGAATATCTTAGCTCTTATTATGACTGGAGAGGCGAAGCCTAATGGATCAAATATCTGTGCTACTTTTGAGAGGACGAGACGTTTTAAGAATCGTTTGGAGGGAGCAGACGAGATTGTTGAGAAGTCGAACACATCCTGTTGAGGTGACCATCGAATACCAAGGATTTTGGTATCACAGTCATCGAATGAGATGCCTGAGGTCTCGCTAAGCTCAAACGAGACCTTTCTCAACAGTTGCTGAGAAGTAGAGTGCCACTTGGCCAGCGGGAATCCGCTCGCATAGCAGAGCCGTATAAGTTGGTGAGCAGTCTCCACGAGCTCTTCCACTGTATCTGATCCTCCGAAGATGTCGTCAACGTATCGCCTGTGAGTGATCAGTTTCACAGCAAGAGAATAGCGAGAGCCCTCATCTTCAGCGAGCTAAAGCAGCGTTCTTACTGCTACGAACGGTGCAGACTTCTGTTCCATAAGTTACTGTGGTAAGCTGAAAATGAGATTCAACGTACTGCTCGTTCACCCACACGATGCGTTGAAGATCCTGGTCATCTGGGTGAATCTTGATTTGCCGATACTCGCAAACAGATACTTGAGTTGGCTGAGTGTCTCTGCAAAGTCGTCTGAGAATCCGTTGGAGAGATCTGTGAGCTGTCTGATGAGAATCTCCATCTCCCAGAACTTTTGGAGGCGACTTGAGCGATATCCTTACGATGTAGCGCCTTGTCGAGTCCCTTGAATGAGTAGTCTTGAAGTGGAGCTGACACTCCTGCTCCTCAGGAGTAAGCGGTGAGTTGTCCGATGCTGGAGGTTCTTCTTGGACCCAAAACCGTGTCAACAACTCTTGCAAGGATGAGTTTGATACCTGTGAGCTGCCATGATGTGCGGTCCTTACATGTGTGACAGATGCCTGAATTGGGCAATTTATCAGCCACCTGAGGATGGACAACTGAGCAATTGGAGATCTGTCTAAGTGCCTGATGATGTTAGACCTGATGAGTTTGCCGTAGAAGTCTGCTCCGACTATAACTTCTACTGCCCTTAAAATGAGAAACTCTGGATCAGCGAGATTTAAATCCTTGAGGTGAGGCCATTCGGGTTCCTGATGTATCTTTATGGTCGGCAGGATGGTGGTAACTATCTTGAGAACGTGAGCTTAAATTGTCACTGTGAGTTGTCTATACCTTGATTGAAGGTCGAGCGTGACAACTCCTCTTGTTTGAGAAGTCCGTTTTCCGCCGACACCATAAACGTCCATCCTTGAGTTCCTTCGTTCAAGATCAAGCTGCTGGGTGAGTGTTTCTGAGACGAACGAGATTTCTGATCCAGGGTCAATAAGAAAACAAACTTTAACTGAAGTTGTTGATGAGACGACTATCGCTGTTGCTGTAGCCAGCAAGGTGAGATGACTGAGATTTGCTACTGAGCATGACACAGGGTGATCGCAGCTTTCGACGATCTGCCCTGAGCTTCATGCTGGAGAAGGCTTTTCAGAGGGAGTGGGTGAATCTTGCACCTCCTGAGCGGTCTGAGCCCTATCCTTCGGTGGACCGAAGATTGTTGAGAGGTCCGCACCGTGCAACAACGTATGGTGGAAGTCGTTGCAGGTCTTGCAATGCCGCAGGCTGTTGCACTTCCTTAAGTTGTGCCTGCCTAGGCAATTGCAGCATAAACTCCTCTCCGTGAGCACCTTCCCCCGTTGGTCGATAAAGCAGCCGCGCATTCTTGGGCAGATTGCTATGTAGTGGTCTTGCCCACAACAGTCATACGGATGCACTCTCCGAGACTGAACAGAATGAGAAGTCTGATGGGCTACCGACCTTGCTGAGCTGCATTAGGGCTGTTGAGATGCCTGATGTGAGCTTGCCCGAGTCGTCATAGCCCGTTTTGGCATATTGGATTGAGCCAAAGCTGATGATGCCTTAATGGTCTCCAATATGCATGCACGAGCAACCCGGAAGTCAGTGAGATGGCTGAGCGACGGAAACTCGTCAGTTGACGCAGGAGACGTCTCCCACCTCTCACAAGTATCTCGATCGAGCAGTCCAGTGAGGAAAGTTACCATCAGGCAATCATTGTTGCTCTCCACTGTAAGTGTCCGGAGAACCTAAGTTGTCTCGTTGATGATGTTGACCATCTTCATGAGCAAGGTGGCCTGTCGCCTCTGCATCAGCTTGAGATTGAGCAGTCTTTCAAGATGTGATTTGATGATCAGACGCTTGTTCTCAAATCGTGAATTGACCAGATTTCACGCCGAACCATATGAAGAGTTGTCTGACGTGATGTTGGCAATGAGCTCATAGGCCTTACCCTGCATTGTTAACTTCAGGTACTGGAATTTCTCCAGGTCACTGAGATCTGAGCGGTTCCCTATCACCGAGCTGAACATAGCCTTAAAGTCTGGCCATTTCCGGCATTCGTCATTGAACGTTGGCACGCTTAGTTCTGGTAGCAGTGGGCGGGCACGAGCACCAGCTTTAGGTTGAGGAGCTGGTTTAGCGGTCTGAGTGAGCTACTCCTTAAGCCGACCAAGTAATCACTTAGTCTTAAGAATCAGCTTTGACTCGGTGATGCTGCCCATTTGAGCAAAAAACGGATGTTCTAATTGGCTGGGAGGCCAATTGCATACCAGCTGCGCATGCTCGACTCGGAAGGCCCAAAGCTGTTCTTCGAGTTGTTCTATCATCATGTTAACCTTAGTCAAAGTGATTCCATCTGACGGTTAACTGACCTGACTGAGTATGTCACTCCATTGTTTCAATAAGCTCATTCTGAGCCCGCACGCGCAATTCCAACTCGCTACTGAGCGGAATCGAAGACTGGTTTCTGGTTCTGGGACCTAAACTATTGGAAGACACAGTTGGTAGCGTCAAACTGCCCGGTTGAGATGCCTGGGATGTCGCTTGGTCATCGTGGTCACCCGACGCCTTGACCTTCTGATCCTCCTCGCGTACGAGAACCATTGTACGTATCGATTGAGATGTCGAAAATTGAGTGCCACTGCTCGAAGAGCTGGTAAATTATCACCTCTATTAAACAGCTGTGCGAATGAGAAATCAATGTAGTGAGGGATAAGGCACAATGTTTGATAAACACCGTGAGAGAGATGACAATACCCCACACTGCTCGAGAGCGAAAGAGGGAGTGGTTCTCGCGTCGCACTAACGCGAGTGAGACGGCACTATTGCTCGCGTCGCACGAGAGCGCGTGAGACGGCACTACTCACACGTAGCAAAATATCGATTGAGATGGCACTTCTTAACGCAAAAACAAAGAGATTGAGATAGCACTACTTTACGCGTAAAAATACAGCGATTGAAATGGCACTACTTTACGCGTAACAAAGAGATTGAGATGGCAAAATGTACCGCACACATTAACTTTTATAACTTTTTATAAATCTGCAAACGCAAATGCTTGATCCAGCTCAAAGGACCAAATGTTTGGGAAATGAGCAGGATTAAGTGAGATGGACGCCGAGCATTTGCATGAATTAGTCAGATTTATTTAAAGTAGCGTACACCGCGTGTCGGTTACGAGCATTCAAACTCAGCAGCCGTTATACAATTAACTTTTGTAATTACACTGTGAGAAGACTTGAGCAGGCCTGATATTAATCAGATATGAGCCGCGCGATGATAACGTTATTAAAAACTAATATAACTTTATAAAACTGCAATAAATCTATATAACACTACGTAAAACATTATATTAAACTACATTGTATCTAAATAGAACTACATTAAAACAATTTTAAACAGTAATAAAACTGTGTTGAACTACATTAAAACTATATTATTCTGCAATATAAATATGTAGAACTACATTAAAACTATTTTAAACCTTAATAAAACTGTGTCAAACCACATTAAATCTATATTAATCTACATTATAAATGTGTAAAACTACCATAAAATTATATTAAACCTTATTACAACTAAAAACTAAACTACATTTAAACTATTTTAATATAAATTAAAACTTTAATAAACTACATTAAGCATACAATTAGCGTTTGTATGTTTCTTTACTGCGTTAGAGAAAAACTATAGGATTACAAAAATGATATGCTAATACATTAGATGATTCTTATATCTTTAATAAAAAGAAATTTTGTCATTTAAAATCGATAAAATTACAAGAATAATGTTGGAACTACATTGTACATTATTCAGCAATCTAATGATATTTGCAGATTAACTGCATTATAGAAAAATTACTCAGTCTACAAAAATCCGATGTAAGAATATCGGATATTTTTCGTTTTTTCAGATATACATATATTTCCTATGATACAAAATCGATTTAATTACAGGTTTTATATTGAAAAATGTACGTAATTTTCGCATACAATTAGCGTTTGTATGTTTCTTTACAGCGTTAGAGAAAAACTATAGGATTACAAAAATGATATGCTAATACATTAGATGATTCTTATATCTTTAATAAAAAGAAATTTTGTCATTTAAAATCGATAGAATTACAAGAATAATGTTGGAACTACATTGTACATTATTCAGCAATCTAATGATATTTGCAGATTAACTGCATTATAGAAAAATTACTCAGTCTACAAAAATCCGATGTAAGAATATCGGAAATTTTTCGTTTTTTTAGATATACATATATTTCCTATGATACAAAATCGATTTAATTACTGGTTTTATGTTGAAAAATGTACGTAATTTTCGCATACAATTAGCGTTTGTATGTTTCTTTACAGCGTAAGAGAAAAACTATAGGATTACAAAAATGATATGCTAATACATTAGATTGATTCTTATATCTTTAATAAAAAGAAATTTTGTCATTTAAAATCGATAAAATTACAAGAATAATGTTGGAACTACATTGTACATTATTCAGCAATCTAATGATATTTGCAGATTAACTGCATTATAGAAAAATTACTCAGTCTACAAAAATCCGATGTAAGAATATCGGATATTTTTCGTTTTTTTAGATATACATATATTTCCTATGATACAAAATCGATTTAATTACTGTTATTATGTTGAAAAATGTACGTAATTTTCGCATACAATTAGCGTTTGTATGTTTCTTTACTGCGTTAGAGAAAAACTATAGGATTACAAAAATGATATGCTAATACATTAGATGATTCTTATATCTTTAATAAAAAGAAATTTTGTCATTTAAAATCGATAAAATTACAAGAATAATGTTGGAACTACATTGTACATTATTCAGCAATCTAATGATATTTGCAGATTAACTGCATTATAGAAAAATTACTCAGTCTACAAAAATCCGATGTAAGAATATCGGATATTTTTCGTTTTTTCAGATATACATATATTTCCTATGATACAAAATCGATTTAATTACATGTTTTATGTTGAAAAATGTACGTAATTTTCGCATACAATTAGCGTTTGTATGTTTCTTTACAGCGTTAGAGAAAAACTATAGGATTACAAAAATGATATGCTAATACATTAGATGATTCTTATATCTTTAATAAAAAGAAATTTTGTCATTTAAAATCGATAAAATTACAAGAATAATGTTGGAACTACATTGTACATTATTCCGCAATCTAATGATATTTGCAGATTAACTACATTATAGAAAAATTACTCAGTCTACAAAAATCCGATGTAAGAATATCGGATATTTTTCGTTTTTTTAGATATACATATATTTCCTATGATACAAAATCGATTTAATTACTGTTTTATGTTGAAAAATGTACGTAATTTTCGCATACAATTAGCGTTTGTATGTTTCTTTACAGCGTTAGAGAAAAACTATAGGATTACAAAAATGATATGCTAATACATTAGATGATTCTTATATCTTTAATAAAAAGAAATTTTGTCATTCTAAAATCGATAAAATTACAAGAATAATGTTGGAATTACATTGTACATTATTCAGCAATCTAATGATATTTGCAGATTAACTGCATTATAGAAAAATTACTCAGTCTACAAAAATCCGATGTAAGAATATCGGATATTTTTCGTTTTTTCAGATATACATATATTTCCTATGATACAAAATCGATTATATTTCAGGTATTATATTGAAAAATGCATGTAATTTTCGCATACAATTAGCGTTTGTATGTTTCTTTACAGCGTAAGAGAAAAACTATAGGATTACAAAAATGATATGCTAATACATTAGATGATTCTTATATCTTTAATAAAAAGAAATTTTGTCATTTAAAATCGATAAAATTACAAGAATAATGTTGGAACTACATTGTACATTATTCAGCAATCTAATGATATTTGCAGATTAACTGCATTATAGAAAAATTACTCAGTCTACAAAAATCCGATGTAAGAATATCGGAAATTTTTCGTTTTTTCAGATATACATATATTTCCTATGATACAAAATCGATTTAATTACTGTTTTATGTTGAAAAATGTACGTAATTTTCGCATACAATTAGCGTTTGTATGTTTCTTTACAGCGTAAGAGAAAAACTATAGGATTACAAAAATGATATGCTAATACATTAGATTGATTCTTATATCTTTAATAAAAAGAAATTTTGTCATTTAAAATCGATAAAATTACAAGAATAATGTTGGAACTACATTGTACATTATTCAGCAATCTAATGATATTTGCAGATTAACTACATTATAGAAAAATTACTCAGTCTACAAAAATCCGATGTAAGAATATCGGATATTTTTCGTTTTTTTAGATATACATATATTTCCTATGATACAAAATCGATTATATTTCACGGTTTTATGTTGAAAAATGTACGTAATTTTCGCATACAATTAGCGTTTGTATGTTTCTTTACAGCGTAAGAGAAAAACTATAGGATTACAAAAATGATATGCTAATACATTAGATGATTCTTATATCTTTAATAAAAAGAAATTTTGTCATTTAAAATCGATAAAATTACAAGAATAATGTTGGAACTACATTGTACATTATTCAGCAATCTAATGATATTTGCAGATTAACTGCATTATAGAAAAATTACTCAGTCTACAAAAATCCGATGTAAGAATATCGGATATTTTTCGTTTTTTTAGATATACATATATTTCCTATGATACAAAATCGATTTAATTACTGTTTTATGTTGAAAAATGTACGTAATTTTCGCATACAATTAGCGTTTGTATGTGTCTTTACAGCGTAAGAGAAAAACTATAGGATTACAAAAATGATATGCTAATACATTAGATTGATTCTTATATCTTTAATAAAAAGAAATTTTGTCATTTAAAATCGATAAAATTACAAGAATAATGTTGGAACTACATTGTACATTATTCAGCAATCTAATGATATTTGCAGATTAACTACATTATAGAAAAATTACTCAGTCTACAAAAATCCGATGTAAGAATATCGGATATTTTTCGTTTTTTTAGATATACATATATTTCCTATGATACAAAATCGATTATATTTCAGGTATTATATTGAAAAATGTATGTAATTTTCGCATACAATTAGCGTTTGTATGTTTCTTTACAGCGTAAGAGAAAAACTATAGGATTACAAAAATGATATGCTAATACATTAGATGATTCTTATATCTTTAATAAAAAGAAATTTTGTCATTTAAAATCGATAAAATTACAAGAATAATGTTGGAACTACATTGTACATTATTCAGCAATCTAATGATATTTGCAGATTAACTGCATTATAGAAAAATTACTCAGTCTACAAAAATCCGATGTAAGAATATCGGATATTTTTCGTTTTTTCAGATATACATATATTTCCTATGATACAAAATAGATTATATTTCACGGTATTATATTGAAAAATGTATGTAATTTTCGCATACAATTAGCGTTTGTATGTTTCTTTACAGCGTAAGAGAAAAACTATAGGATTACAAAAATGATATGCTAATACATTAGATGATTCTTATATCTTTAATAAAAAGAAATTTTGTCATTTAAAATCGATAAAATTACAAGAATAATGTTGGAACTACATTGTACATTATTCCGCAATCTAATGATATTTGCAGATTAACTACATTATAGAAAAATTACTCAGTCTACAAAAATCCGATGTAAGAATATCGGATATTTTTCGTTTTTTCAGATATACATATATTTCCTATGATACAAAATCGATTTAATTACTGTTTTATGTTGAAAAATGTACGTAATTTTCGCATACAATTAGCGTTTGTATGTTTCTTTACAGCGTTAGAGAAAAACTATAGGATTACAAAAATGATATGCTAATACATTAGATTGATTCTTATATCTTTAATAAAAAGAAATTTTGTCATTTAAAATCGATAAAATTACAAGAATAATGTTGGAATTACATTGTACATTATTCAGCAATCTAATGATATTTGCATATTAACTGCATTATAGAAAAATTACTCAGTCTACAAAAATCCGATGTAAGAATATCGGAAATTTTTCGTTTTTTTAGATATACATATATTTCCTATGATACAAAATCGATTTAATTACTGTTTTATGTTGAAAAATGTACGTAATTTTCGCATACAATTAGCGTTTGTATGTTTCTTTACAGCGTTAGAGAAAAACTATAGGATTACAAAAATGATATGCTAATACATTAGATGATTCTTATATCTTTAATAAAAAGAAATTTTGTCATTTAAAATCGATAAAATTGCAAGAATAATGTTGGAACTACATTGTACATTATTCAGCAATCTAATGATATTTGCAGATTAACTACATTATAGAAAAATTACTCAGTCTACAAAAATCCGATGTAAGAATATCGGATATTTTTCGTTTTTTTAGATATACATATATTTCCTATGATACAAAATCGATTTATATTACATGTTTTATGTTGAAAAATGTACGTAATTTTCGCATACAATTAGCGTTTGTATGTTTCTTTACAGCGTAAGAGAAAAACTATAGGATTACAAAAATGATATGCTAATACATTAGATGATTCTTATATCTTTAATAAAAAGAAATTTTGTCATTTAAAATCGATAAAATTACAAGAATAATGTTGGAACTACATTGTACATTATTCAGCAATCTAATGATATTTGCAGATTAACTGCATTATAGAAAAATTACTCAGTCTACAAAAATCCGATGTAAGAATATCGGATATTTTTCGTTTTTTCAGATATACATATATTTCCTATGATACAAAATAGATTATATTTACAGGTATTATATTGAAAAATGTATGTAATTTTCGCATACAATTAGCGTTTGTATGTTTCTTTACAGCGTAAGAGAAAAACTATAGGATTACAAAAATGAT
Organism: Polistes dominula; assembly: GCF_049000335.1. Lineage (NCBI taxonomy): Eukaryota > Metazoa > Arthropoda > Insecta > Hymenoptera > Vespidae > Polistes > Polistes dominula. The sequence goes on from NW_028300861.1 coordinate 109,876, forward strand.
ATGCTAATACATTAGATGATTCTTATATCTTTAATAAAAAGAAATTTTGTCATTTAAAATCGATAAAATTACAAGAATAATGTTGGAACTACATTGTACATTATTCCGCAATCTAATGATATTTGCAGATTAACTACATTATAGAAAAATTACTCAGTCTACAAAAATCCGATGTAAGAATATCGGATATTTTTCGTTTTTTCAGATATACATATATTTCCTATGATACAAAATCGATTTAATTACTGTTATTATGTTGAAAAATGTACGTAATTTTCGCATACAATTAGCGTTTGTATGTTTCTTTACAGCGTTAGAGAAAAACTATAGGATTACAAAAATGATATGCTAATATCATTAGATGATTCTTATATCTTTAATAAAAAGAAATTTTGTCATTTAAAATCGATAAAATTACAAGAATAATGTTGGAACTACATTGTACATTATTCAGCAATCTAATGATATTTGCATATTAACTGCATTATAGAAAAATTACTCAGTCTACAAAAATCCGATGTAAGAATATCGGATATTTTTCGTTTTTTTAGATATACATATATTTCCTATGATACAAAATCGATTTATATTACAGGTATTATATTGAAAAATGTACGTAATTTTCGCATACAATTAGCGTTTGTATGTTTCTTTACAGCGTTAGAGAAAAACTATAGGATTACAAAAATGATATGCTAATACATTAGATGATTCTTATATCTTTAATAAAAAGAACTTTTGTCATTTAAAATCGATAAAATTACAAGAATAATGTTGGAACTACATTGTACATTATTCAGCAATCTAATGATATTTGCAGATTAACTACATTATAGAAAAATTACTCAGTCTACAAAAATCCGATGTAAGAATATCGGAAATTTTTCGTTTTTTTAGATATACATATATTTCCTATGATACAAAATCGATTTAATTACTGTTTTATGTTGAAAAATGTACGTAATTTTCGCATACAATTAGCGTTTGTATGTGTCTTTACAGCGTAAGAGAAAAACTATAGGATTACAAAAATGATATGCTAATACATTAGATTATTCTTATATCTTTAATAAAAAGAAATTTTGTCATTTAAAATCGATAAAATTACAAGAATAATGTTGGAACTACATTGTACATTATTCAGCAATCTAATGATATTTGCAGATTAACTACATTATAGAAAAATTACTCAGTCTACAAAAATCCGATGTAAGAATATCGGATATTTTTCGTTTTTTTAGATATACATATATTTCCTATGATACAAAATCGATTTAATTACATGTTTTATGTTGAAAAATGTACGTAATTTTCGCATACAATTAGCGTTTGTATGTTTCTTTACTGCGTTAGAGAAAAACTATAGGATTACAAAAATGATATGCTAATACATTAGATGATTCTTATATCTTTAATAAAAAGAAATTTTGTCATTTAAAATCGATAGAATTACAAGAATAATGTTGGAACTACATTGTACATTATTCAGCAATCTAATGATATTTGCAGATTAACTGCATTATAGAAAAATTACTCAGTCTACAAAAATCCGATGTAAGAATATCGGATATTTTTCGTTTTTTTAGATATACATATATTTCCTATGATACAAAATCGATTTAATTACTGTTTTATGTTGAAAAATGTACGTAATTTTCGCATACAATTAGCGTTTGTATGTTTCTTTACAGCGTAAGAGAAAAACTATAGGATTACAAAAATGATATGCTAATACATTAGATGATTCTTATATCTTTAATAAAAAGAAATTTTGTCATTTAAAATCGATAAAATTACAAGAATAATGTTGGAACTACATTGTACATTATTCAGCAATCTAATGATATTTGCAGATTAACTGCATTATAGAAAAATTACTCAGTCTACAAAAATCCGATGTAAGAATATCGGATATTTTTCGTTTTTTCAGATATACATATATTTCCTATGATACAAAATAGATTATATTTCAGGTATTATATTGAAAAATGCATGTAATTTTCGCATACAACTAGCGTTTGTATGTTTCTTTACAGCGTAAGAGAAAAACTATAGGATTACAAAAATGATATGCTAATACATTAGATGATTCTTATATCTTTAATAAAAAGAAATTTTGTCATTTAAAATCGATAAAATTACAAGAATAATGTTGGAACTACATTGTACATTATTCAGCAATCTAATGATATTTGCAGATTAACTACATTATAGAAAAATTACTCAGTCTACAAAAATCCGATGTAAGAATATCGGATATTTTTCGTTTTTTCAGATATACATATATTTCCTATGATACAAAATCGATTTAATTACTGTTTTATGTTGAAAAATGTACGTAATTTTCGCATACAATTAGCGTTTGTATGTTTCTTTACAGCGTAAGAGAAAAACTATAGGATTACAAAAATGATATGCTAATACATTAGATTGATTCTTATATCTTTAATAAAAAGAAATTTTGTCATTTAAAATCGATAAAATTACAAGAATAATGTTGGAACTACATTGTACATTATTCAGCAATCTAATGATATTTGCAGATTAACTGCATTATAGAAAAATTACTCAGTCTACAAAAATCCGATGTAAGAATATCGGAAATTTTTCGTTTTTTTAGATATACATATATTTCCTATGATACAAAATCGATTTAATTACTGTTATTATGTTGAAAAATGTACGTAATTTTCGCATACAATTAGCGTTTGTATGTTTCTTTACAGCGTTAGAGAAAAACTATAGGATTACAAAAATGATATGCTAATACATTAGATGATTCTTATATCTTTAATAAAAAGAAATTTTGTCATTTAAAATCGATAAAATTACAAGAATAATGTTGGAACTACATTGTACATTATTCAGCAATCTAATGATATTTGCAGATTAACTGCATTATAGAAAAATTACTCAGTCTACAAAAATCCGATGTAAGAATATCGGATATTTTTCGTTTTTTCAGATATACATATATTTCCTATGATACAAAATCGATTTAATTACATGTTTTATGTTGAAAAATGTACGTAATTTTCGCATACAATTAGCGTTTGTATGTTTCTTTACAGCGTAAGAGAAAAACTATAGGATTACAAAAATGATATGCTAATACATTAGATTATTCTTATATCTTTAATAAAAAGAAATTTTGTCATTTAAAATCGATAAAATTACAAGAATAATGTTGGAACTACATTGTACATTATTCAGCAATCTAATGATATTTGCAGATTAACTACATTATAGAAAAATTACTCAGTCTACAAAAATCCGATGTAAGAATATCGGATATTTTTCGTTTTTTTAGATATACATATATTTCCTATGATACAAAATCGATTATATTTCACTGTATTATATTGAAAAATGTACGTAATTTTCGCATACAATTAGCGTTTGTATGTTTCTTTACAGCGTAAGAGAAAAACTATAGGATTACAAAAATGATATGCTAATACATTAGATGATTCTTATATCTTTAATAAAAAGAAATTTTGTCATTTAAAATCGATAAAATTACAAGAATAATGTTGGAACTACATTGTACATTATTCAGCAATCTAATGATATTTGCAGATTAACTGCATTATAGAAAAATTACTCAGTCTACAAAAATCCGATGTAAGAATATCGGATATTTTTCGTTTTTTTAGATATACATATATTTCCTATGATACAAAATCGATTATAATTACTGTTTTATGTTGAAAAATGTACGTAATTTTCGCATACAATTAGCGTTTGTATGTTTCTTTACAGCGTAAGAGAAAAACTATAGGATTACAAAAATGATATGCTAATACATTAGATGATTCTTATATCTTTAATAAAAAGAAATTTTGTCATTTAAAATCGATAAAATTACAAGAATAATGTTGGAACTACATTGTACATTATTCAGCAATCTAATGATATTTGCAGATTAACTACATTATAGAAAAATTACTCAGTCTACAAAAATCCGATGTAAGAATATCGGATATTTTTCGTTTTTTCAGATATACATATATTTCCTATGATACAAAATCGATTTAATTACTGTTTTATGTTGAAAAATGTACGTAATTTTCGCATACAATTAGCGTTTGTATGTTTCTTTACAGCGTAAGAGAAAAACTATAGGATTACAAAAATGATATGCTAATACATTAGATGATTCTTATATCTTTAATAAAAAGAAATTTTGTCATTTAAAATCGATAAAATTACAAGAATAATGTTGGAACTACATTGTACATTATTCAGCAATCTAATGATATTTGCAGATTAACTACATTATAGAAAAATTACTCAGTCTACAAAAATCCGATGTAAGAATATCGGAAATTTTTCGTTTTTTTAGATATACATATATTTCCTATGATACAAAATCGATTTATATTACAGGTTTTATGTTGAAAAATGTACGTAATTTTCGCATACAATTAGCGTTTGTATGTTTCTTTACAGCGTAAGAGAAAAACTATAGGATTACAAAAATGATATGCTAATACATTAGATTATTATTATATCTTTAATAAAAAGAAATTTTGTCATTCTAAACTCGATAAAATTACAAGAATAATGTTGGAATTACATTGTACATTATTCAGCAATCTAATGATATTTGCAGATTAACTGCATTATAGAAAAATTACTCAGTCTACAAAAATCCGATGTAAGAATATCGGAAATTTTTCGTTTTTTTAGATATACATATATTTCCTATGATACAAAATCGATTTAATTACTGTTTTATGTTGAAAAATGTACGTAATTTTCGCATACAATTAGCGTTTGTATGTTTCTTTACAGCGTAAGAGAAAAACTATAGGATTACAAAAATGATATGCTAATACATTAGATGATTCTTATATCTTTAATAAAAAGAAATTTTGTCATTTAAAATCGATAAAATTACAAGAATAATGTTGGAACTACATTGTACATTATTCAGCAATCTAATGATATTTGCAGATTAACTACATTATAGAAAAATTACTCAGTCTACAAAAATCCGATGTAAGAATATCGGATATTTTTCGTTTTTTTAGATATACATATATTTCCTATGATACAAAATCGATTTAATTACTGTTTTATGTTGAAAAATGTACGTAATTTTCGCATACAATTAGCGTTTGTATGTTTCTTTACAGCGTAAGAGAAAAACTATAGGATTACAAAAATGATATGCTAATACATTAGATGATTCTTATATCTTTAATAAAAAGAAATTTTGTCATTTAAAATCGATAAAATTACAAGAATAATGTTGGAACTACATTGTACATTATTCAGCAATCTAATGATATTTGCAGATTAACTGCATTATAGAAAAATTACTCAGTCTACAAAAATCCGATGTAAGAATATCGGATATTTTTCGTTTTTTCAGATATACATATATTTCCTATGATACAAAATCGATTATAATTACTGTTTTATGTTGAAAAATGTACGTAATTTTCGCATACAATTAGCGTTTGTATGTTTCTTTACAGCGTAAGAGAAAAACTATAGGATTACAAAAATGATATGCTAATACATTAGATGATTCTTATATCTTTAATAAAAAGAAATTTTGTCATTTAAAATCGATAAAATTACAAGAATAATGTTGGAACTACATTGTACATTATTCAGCAATCTAATGATATTTGCAGATTAACTACATTATAGAAAAATTACTCAGTCTACAAAAATCCGATGTAAGAATATCGGATATTTTTCGTTTTTTCAGATATACATATATTTCCTATGATACAAAATCGATTTAATTACTGTTTTATGTTGAAAAATGTACGTAATTTTCGCATACAATTAGCGTTTGTATGTTTCTTTACAGCGTTAGAGAAAAACTATAGGATTACAAAAATGATATGCTAATTCATTAGATGATTCTTATATCTTTAATAAAAAGAAATTTTGTCATTTAAAATCGATAAAATTACAAGAATAATGTTGGAACTACATTGTACATTATTCAGCAATCTAATGATATTTGCAGATTAACTGCATTATAGAAAAATTACTCAGTCTACAAAAATCCGATGTAAGAATATCGGATATTTTTCGTTTTTTTAGATATACATATATTTCCTATGATACAAAATCGATTTAATTACTGTTTTATGTTGAAAAATGTACGTAATTTTCGCATACAATTAGCGTTTGTATGTTTCTTTACAGCGTAAGAGAAAAACTATAGGATTACAAAAATGATATGCTAATACATTAGATTATTCTTATATCTTTAATAAAAAGAAATTTTGTCATTTAAAATCGATAAAATTACAAGAATAATGTTGGAACTACATTGTACATTATTCAGCAATCTAATGATATTTGCAGATTAACTGCATTATAGAAAAATTACTCAGTCTACAAAAATCCGATGTAAGAATATCGGAAATTTTTCGTTTTTTTAGATATACATATATTTCCTATGATACAAAATCGATTTAATTACTGTTTTATGTTGAAAAATGTACGTAATTTTCGCATACAATTAGCGTTTGTATGTTTCTTTACTGCGTTAGAGAAAAACTATAGGATTACAAAAATGATATGCTAATACATTAGATGATTCTTATATCTTTAATAAAAAGAAATTTTGTCATTCTAAATCGATAGAATTACAAGAATAATGTTGGAATTACATTGTACATTATTCAGCAATCTAATGATATTTGCAGATTAACTGCATTATAGAAAAATTACTCAGTCTACAAAAATCCGATGTAAGAATATCGGATATTTTTCGTTTTTTTAGATATACATATATTTCCTATGATACAAAATCGATTTATATTTCAGGTATTATATTGAAAAATGTACGTAATTTTCGCATACAATTAGCGTTTGTATGTTTCTTTACAGCGTAAGAGAAAAACTATAGGATTACAAAAATGATATGCTAATACATTAGATGATTCTTATATCTTTAATAAAAAGAAATTTTGTCATTTAAAATCGATAAAATTACAAGAATAATGTTGGAACTACATTGTACATTATTCAGCAATCTAATGATATTTGCAGATTAACTACATTATAGAAAAATTACTCAGTCTACAAAAATCCGATGTAAGAATATCGGATATTTTTCGTTTTTTTAGATATACATATATTTCCTATGATACAAAATCGATTATATTTACAGGTATTATATTGAAAAATGTACGTAATTTTCGCATACAATTAGCGTTTGTATGTTTCTTTACAGCGTAAGAGAAAAACTATAGGATTACAAAAATGATATGCTAATACATTAGATGATTCTTATATCTTTAATAAAAAGAAATTTTGTCATTTAAAATCGATAAAATTACAAGAATAATGTTGGAACTACATTGTACATTATTCAGCAATCTAATGATATTTGCAGATTAACTACATTATAGAAAAATTACTCAGTCTACAAAAATCCGATGTAAGAATATCGGATATTTTTCGTTTTTTTAGATATACATATATTTCCTATGATACAAAATCGATTTATATTACTGTTTTATGTTGAAAAATGTACGTAATTTTCGCATACAATTAGCGTTTGTATGTGTCTTTACAGCGTAAGAGAAAAACTATAGGATTACAAAAATGATATGCTAATACATTAGATGATTCTTATATCTTTAATAAAAAGAAATTTTGTCATTTAAAATCGATAAAATTACAAGAAAAATGTTGGAATTACATTGTACATTATTCAGCAATCTAATGATATTTGCATATTAACTGCATTATAGAAAAATTACTCAGTCTACAAAAATCCGATGTAAGAATATCGGAAATTTTTCGTTTTTTTAGATATACACATATTTCCTATGATACAAAATCGATTTTTTTACAGGTATTATATTGAAAAATGTACGTAATTTTCGCATACAATTAGCGTTTGTATGTTTCTTTACTGCGTTAGAGAAAAACTAAAGGATTACAAAAATGATATGTTAATACATTAGATGATTCTTATATCTTTAATAAAAAGAAATTTTGTCATTTAAAATCGATAAAATTACAAGAATAATGTTGGAACTACATTGTACATTATTCAGCAATCTAATGATATTTGCAGATTAACTACATTATAGAAAAATTACTCAGTCTACAAAAATCCGATGTAAGAATATCGGATATTTTTCGTTTTTTCAGATATACATATATTTCCTATGATACAAAATCGATTTATATTACTGTTTTATGTTGAAAAATGTATGTAATTTTCGCATACAATTAGCGTTTGTATGTTTCTTTACAGCGTTAGAGAAAAACTATAGGATTACAAAAATGATATGCTAATACATTAGATGATTCTTATATCTTTAATAAAAAGAAATTTTGTCATTTAAAATCGATAGAATTACAAGAATAATGTTGGAACTACATTGTACATTATTCAGCAATCTAATGATATTTGCAGATTAACTACATTATAGAAAAATTACTCAGTCTACAAAAATCCGATGTAAGAATATCGGATATTTTTCGTTTTTTTAGATATACATATATTTCCTATGATACAAAATCGATTTAATTACTGTTTTATGTTGAAAAATGTACGTAATTTTCGCATACAATTAGCGTTTGTATGTTTCTTTACAGCGTTAGAGAAAAACTATAGGATTACAAAAATGATATGCTAATACATTAGATGATTCTTATATCTTTAATAAAAAGAAATTTTGTCATTTAAAATCGATAAAATTACAAGAATAATGTTGGAACTACATTGTACATTATTCAGCAATCTAATGATATTTGCAGATTAACTGCATTATAGAAAAATTACTCAGTCTACAAAAATCCGATGTAAGAATATCGGAAATTTTTCGTTTTTTTAGATATACATATATTTCCTATGATACAAAATCGATTTATTTACATGTATTATGTTGAAAAATGTACGTAATTTTCGCATACAATTAGCGTTTGTATGTTTCTTTACAGCGTAAGAGAAAAACTATAGGATTACAAAAATGATATGCTAATACTGTAGGGAAAACACTATTATGTATCCAGCTAAGGATATTCGACTCCCTCGAGAAAACCGGTACTACACAGAAGATTAAGGAAAAACTCTTTAATGAACACAAAAACAAACGTTAACAAGAATAAACACACCAAAAGTAAAGGAACACACTAAACTACTTCTCCGGAAACGCTCGCGCTCAAATTATATCGCAAATCGTTAATTTATTAATCGCCTTTTTATCGCACTCGATCACACCTTCGTACGCACGTATAGTTCTCTCTGAAAATTCTCTCTTGTTCTCTTGTTCCCCATTTTATATATTAAAGCCCCCTTGTTATTGCTGCTAGGCGATACTCCCGTGGCAACATCTCCCCACGGCAACCAGTTTGTCTCAGCATGCGTTGCCAGGGAACGCTCACCTATGGCTACGACTCCAAACGCCACGAACTTGCCCCTGTTTATGCTACCAGGCAACGTACCCTTGAAGCTTCTTCACGCCGCATACGCACACACACATACAACAGACGCTCCTACTCCCACA